>NC_056601.1:18001803-18301803 GCF_018340385.1 Cyprinus carpio
TTATCCATTTCACCTACCAGCCGCTTTATTTCTTTTCAAGATTCAGAAATGCTCAGTTCTGATAGTTTTCTCTCTGTACTGCTTCAACCATGACACCTCACTGCCCAATTGCTCAAATGAATTTTATTTTTGAACAGGTGTGAAGTTACCTAACCGGCTCTTTTTCTTTGTGCTGTATCTTGAGTGCAGGCTGAATCTGGCTATGGGTCTGAGAGCAGTTTACGCCGCCATGGCTCCCTGTCCCTCACCTCCGCTGCCAGCGGCCTCTCCACCACCTCCGCATCCTCCTTCAAGGTGAGCCTCAAACCTCTGCCTTCAGATCCAGAGCTCAAACACAGCTGGGTCAAAAAAATGACTTTACAAAGACGGCAGCATCATTATTTTTATTTTTGCACAGAGATTAGGCACTTATAGTATAACTAAGAAGTATTAACAATATCTCAATATCCTTTTCCTTTGGTATCTACATTTTTAAGGCTGTGTCTTGTCTATATTTCTTGTTATGGGAAATACCATTTCTGTCTTTATAACAATTGAATGTTCATTTACAAACTGTTGAACAGAAGGGATACAGCCTGCAGGAAAAGCTAGCGGAGATGGAGACCTTCCGGGACATTCTCTGCAGACAGGTGGACACACTGCAGAAGTATTTTGACAACTGTGCAGATATTGACAGTAAAGATGAGCTCCACAGGGACAAAGGTGAGGAAATAGAATTTTGTTACATTACAGTTTTATCTGACTGCGGGACCAATTTTGCTTCGGGCAGGAGAAAACTTACCATTCAGAGTCCTTTTTTAGAGTGGTGCTATATTTTTATTTTGAAAAGTGAAAATTGCTCCAAATCCTTAGACTTTCATTCATCTTTGAAACACAAGTAAAAATACTTTTAATGAAACTTAAGAGATTTCTGTTCCACTACGGAAAGTCTGTTCAACAAAGCTTTGACACTTTATCAAATATGGTAAACGGAAGCTATAAACAATATAATTATAAACAATTTGATTATTTTTTTTTTTTTTTGCAGCATCTGAGGATGAGGAAGATTTTCTAACCTCACGCCCAGATGGAAATTATCTGCTTAACAACAACAACAGCAGCAAAGAGAAATGTGAGATTTCTGAGATGTGTACTTCTTTGTTATATGCACATCCTCTTTGTGCCTAAATACAGCAATTGTAGAAATTGATCAAATGCTTGTGATCCTTTCTGAATGCAGTTTTATTCTCAAGCTAAGTAGTTTTTCTTTTTATCTTGTATACATAGTAATTATTAGTAATTAATCATCATACATTTTATTTATATAAAAACTTACACAGTATACACCAGGCAATGAGCTGCAAAATACACATGCAGTTAGTAGTAGCATCAATTAGGTGTGTGTAAAGACTAAGTGCTTTTTACTCAAATAATGGTGGAAATATTCCATTATGTCTGTGATGGTTGTAACTAAGTAAATGGCTTACATCGTTATCCTTTGATAATTGATAAGACACTAATACAGATTGAATTAAGAAACCGAAGTTCCTTCAGAAGTAGAGCTTCAGAAGTTTAAATACTTCTGCTATGTGATGCTCATTTTTCTTGATTTCCCTCAGTATTCTCTGTGGACAGCCTCAAAGGTTCCTTAGGCATCGATTTCAAAGGTGAAGCCATCACGTTTAAAGCTACTACAGCAGGAATCCTGTCCACACTGTCCCACTGCATCGACATTTTGGTCAAAAGAGAAGAGAGCTGGCAAAGACGACTTGATAAGGTAGTGTGCAGCTGTAATTAAAAGTATATTTTATCCAAAAAAAACACCCTGTTATCACAAAAAGAGATATTTTGAAGATGGTAAGATTTCATACATTAGATCAAATTCATGCATTCTTATTTCAAATAAGTTTCAACAAAAGTATTAGGCAGTTTTTATATTCATATGAAATATTTGTTGAGCATCAAAAAAGTGTATTAGAATGATTCCTAAAGGGTCATGTGACATTGAAGAATGGAGTAATGACTGCTGAGAATTCAGCTTTGCTGTCAGAGAAATAAATTACATTTTAAAATATATTAAAATAGAACACAGTAATTTTAAATTGTAGGAATATTCACAATATTACTGTTTACTATATTTTTATCAAATAAATACAGCCTTAGTGAGCATACGAAAATTAATAAATGAAAAACATGTTACTGATCCCAAACTTTTAAATGGTAGTTTATGTTCACATTGCTATTTCCAATATAACAAAGCAAAGTGACCAGGAACTGTTTAAAATGGCAAATAGAATTGAACCACTGTGTTAATCTTAGTTTTCAGAGGGTTCTCAAATAATTGTTTTTTAAAAAAATATATATTTTATTTAAATCATGAAATAAAAAATCTTCTGCAATGTATAATTCTATTGATATAACTTGGTATTACTATTTGTTTCTTTTAAATTACATTGAATTTGCCATGAAAACAGCCATAGATGCTGGTATGCAAATAAACCACAGATGGTCACGTTCCACAAAGAAGTCCATACTACTCCTGTGTTATATTTCAAGACCTCTGAATCCTTACTGTAGCTTTGTGTAAGTAACAGACCTCGGTTTAGTCTATTATAGAAAACAACAGTATAAACAATCTTCGGAGTATCTCCTTTAAAGAAAAAAAGAGAACAATGAGATTGAGTAAATTATGACAGAATGTGATATCCCTAATCATTCTGGTTTTACAGGGAATTTTACAGGAAGCACTTTTGTCATATTGAAACTACTAGGTGCATTTCTATGCAAATAAAGCATTCAGCATCAAGCAGCTCTACAAATGATTATTTATTTATTTTTTCAAAAGCTTAATCTGGGCACTATTTACATACCCATACACTTCCCACATAACACCTTAATTACTGGATGAGTCACAAAGACACATCCATTACAACAAAAGAGCATCTACTGTAGTTTCCGGGAGCCTTGCATTCCTCACATTCAGTGCCACTTCATGTGGGAGCACATCTCCAAAGCCACACGTCATTAGCATCTTAGTGTAAAGCTTCTGCTTGCACTTGCTTGACCAGTTTTTCCGTCTACAGTCCAGCCCCCGGTATATTATCATGAGCCAGGAAGCAGCTTCTTAAATTCCAGCCGCCACAGAGAATCCGGACGTGTGTGATTTTACAGTGTGTTTACAGTCATTCAGCAGGACTTTAATGGACATTTGAGCAGAATAAAGCTTTTTGCAAAGTAACCAGAGTTCCACATTTCTGAGGATTGTGTGTTGTGATGTTAGCAACTGGATTATAGAGGATGACTACAGTATACAGTGCTTCAGTGATGAAGCCGTGGCAGGACTGGGTGGCCGGGTCTCTTCAGAGTGCTAATGAAAACTGGATTCCTCTGTGTACGCACAGCAGCTTCTACTCTGTAGGTTTGACATGCTTTGTTCCGTTCACTGGTTATTTGCTGCCTCTTTCTGTTTTAAGTGTCAAATTGAGTCAATTGGAAATGTTTTAGTCAATCATGTGTGCTGTGGATGTGTATGCGTTTACGTTTTCACAGAAACTCTGCCATTAAAGAGTTTAGTAGAGTCACGTTACCACCTTTTGACAGTTGTTATCACCTGTCATACAAGCCGGGAGTTGTCAGTAATTGTCTCTTGTGACATCTTGCAGAGAGAGAGGTGTTTCAGTGCTTAAAGCTAAACCACACCTTGTCAGTTTCAGAACAGATCTCATTTATAATGCAAGAACATTACTCACCAATTACTTGTCTACAACACCTAAAGCTGCTCAGTTAGCCAACTGAACAACTACTTTTTAGTAAAGGTTTCATGTTGTAGGTTCTGCTTCAGTTGAGTTATTTAAAGAAGGTTTGAGTGATTTGGAGGTTTGCTTTCTGCAAGCTATTCCAGCTAGTTTTCTCTTCAAGCAAGTCTAGAAATCAGATGAGATGGGCTCCACCCTTTGTTGGATGAATGACCTTCCAAAGAGGCATGTCACAATGGTATCTTCAATGGCATCTGTAGTGGGATTGACAATTGAAATGGGTGTGTTTGCTTAAGCTTAAGCATGAAACTGCAAGTGGAGCTGTCAGAGTTCCTGTGTCATGTCACTGCTCCGGATTCTTTATTTGGATCCTAATCAGGCATTTCTTTGATTAGTTTGTAAGCAAGTTTATTTAGCAGCTAGCAAGTTGCAGAAGTCTAAACATCTTCCCAAGTCTAAAAGATTTAAAGAAACTAGGTAGCAAAGTGGTTTGTTAAAATATTAAGCAGCACAACTGTTCAATAAAAAAAGAATAATAATAATAAATGATGCTTTTGTGCATTAGAATGATTTCTGAAGGATCATGTGACAGTGAAGACTGGAGTAATGGCTGCTGAAAGTTCAGCTTTTAAAAATGTATTAATAATAATATATAAAAACAGTTATTTAATATTATCTAAGAAGGCAGAATAGATGCTATAATTCTTTCCCAAATACCAGAAAACTTTATAATTTAATAAAATTAAGAGTGTGGGGAAAAATATTATTATAAACATTATTTAATAATTATATATTGGTATGAGTCATTTAAGATCTTCTTGAGTGCATTGTGATGAGTAACATTCTTCTATCATTCATAAGAAATTGAAAGGAGAAGACGTGCTGAAGACGCCTATAAAGCTGCACTGACAGAGCTGAAGAAGAAGCCTCATTATGGAGGACCAGACTATGAAGTGCGTCCACAGCCTTTAATTCACACTGTCCTTTACATCTTTCGTTCAACACACACCCTCCTTTCCAGACTGAGAAATTCTCTCTGTGCAGGAAGGACCAAACAGTCTGATCAATGAAGAGGAGTTCTTTGATGCTGTGGAAGCTGCATTGGATAAGCATGACCAAATCGAAGAGCAAGTAATGATCCGGCCATTCTTATTTCAACTTATCACTTTTGCAAAGATTCAGTTTGAAGTACTGGTACTCTGACACGTGATGTGGTTTTGTTATACAATGGCTACAATGGTTACAATGGTTTGATTACATCATCATGACTTTTGAAGTGTAAATATATACAGAAGGATTATGTTTGTGCTTGCAGTTAAGTGGAAAAACTGGGAAAACCAAAGCGGTCAGAGTGGCCTATGCTATTGAACTGTGGCACTGTTGCCACTTTTAAAGCCCTCTAAACAAATTTAGCCAAGTCCACAATTTTTTTGGTTCACACATACAAAAAAAAAAAAAAAAAATTTTACATTAAAAGAGCACATTAAAACGGAGTTGTAGTCATTTTAAGTCAGTAGGCATTTAGTTTATTTTTGACCACAATAAAGACCAGAAAGTTAACTATAACTATATTGTTTTATGAATCATTCTAATTCTGTGAGAATTGCGAGGTTCACACCACAGCTATAACAATTACAACCCAGAGGAGCAGCATCTTTAAAAATACATTAAGAACTTCAAACATTGAAGGTCAATCAGAATCCACTTGACTTTAAAGAGCTTGAGCATTTAAAGTGGCAGTAGACATAACTAAACAGAACATTTAACATCCGTTGGTTCGGTGCTAAATTAGGTATCATTTAGTTATTGTTATGGTTGTAAATATGCTTAAAAACACACTCTATATTGTTTAAAGTCTGGTTTGATGTTAAAATCGATGTTATCTACCAAACCAATGTGATGATTGAAAAATGGCTTTGTTCATCCTTGTTGATATATAAGCTGACCACTAGTTGGAACCAGAGCTGATTATGGATGTAGACCTCATTGACTTTTGTGGAGAAACAGATGGACCGCTGTCCACAAATGACTGAAATATAATGCATGACCCAGAGTTCATTATTCATTGGGATCCAACAGTCAAGAACTATATCCAAAGCATATTCACAGCTAATTCAATTCAATTTCATGCCTAAGTTGCTGTCATGTTTTGCAGTCCCATGCAGAAAGGAGCAGGGCATCTCGACAGATCTCCCTCCCTCCAGACACCTATTCCTCCATCAGCCCTCCGAAATACTTGACTAAGGTAAGTCAGACCACTCTGGCTCACCCACACAAGCACACACTCCTACACACTCACGTTAACAAAGCACATTTGCTTCTTCGTGACTGATTATGTAATTCTGTCATTGCTGATGGTGGATCTGCTCGGTGAAGTCTTTGGGGCTTTTACATGTGTGAAGCTGCCTTTGTTCTTCCAGTCCCTCCTGCTGAAGTGTGATTCGCAGTGGCGGTCTGCTCTGTATTCTCTGGGTGATGATGAGTTTTTTATTTCCTTCTCTTTCCCTTGACCTGTTCCCCTCTGGCTCTCTTTCTCTTTGGTTCAGCCTCACAGTCAAACTTCCTCCTTATCCTCCATTGACCTCATAAGTGCCTCCGATGACGTGCACAGGTTCAGTGCTCAGGTAGAGATATGACACCACACTAGTGCAGATGAACTGCAGGCATATGATTGTTCTGAACTTGAAGAAATGTAACATACATTTTTTGCTTGTTTACTTTAGTATATAACACTTAATACCTCTTGTTTGTTCACAGGTTGAGGAGATGGTGCAGAGCCACATGACTTATTCTTTACAAGATGTGGGTGGAGATGCTAACTGGCAGCTGCTTGTTGAAGAAGGGGATATGAAGGTGAGATGGAGATAAAGGCAGTGGATTTTTTTTATTTGACACATTGGGCTGTTTCTATGGAAGCTGGTTTCCATATCAAAGTAAAAAATATATATATATAAAAATATAAATGAGGCTTTATATCTTATAATTTATTTTTTATTTTTATTTTTTTTACCTGTACGTATATATCTTTGTCTATGTATCTACTGTATATACATAACCATACAAACATTGGTTAGGTTTTTTTTGTTTTTTTTTAATAAAAACATTTTTGAAAAGTCTCTTATGCTCACCAAGGCTGCAATTTATGTGCTGAAAAATGCTGTAAAAACAGGAATATTGTGAAATTTTTGTAATAAATTTTATTAATAACTCTGATGGCAAAGCTCAATTTTCAGCAGCCATTGATCAGTCTTCAGTGTAACATATCATAATGTAATATTTTGTTACATTATGAATCTCTGTATTGTCACTTTTTAATCAATTTAATGCATCCGTCCTGTATTTTTGTATTTAATTATTGTATCTTTACTGTAAAAACAAAACAAAAAACTGAAGCGTAGTGTGTGGGTGGGTAGTTTCTGGTTCAGTCACAAAACAGTAGAATATGCGAAAGAACCTTGACACCAGTTGAAATCTTCCTCAGGTTAGAGTTTGGGATATTTGCATTTTTCAGTAAACTATCTCTTTCAACCCTTTATTGTTCTCTTTTCCACTAGAGGTTGCCATCGTTTTGTCCATTTGCAGTTCTGTCATTATTAATGCTCAGAAATTAATATGTTAGAACAATTGTTTTTGCAGGTGTACAGGAGAGAGGTGGAGGAGAACGGCATCGTTCTGGATCCTCTCAAAGCTACTCATGCTGTCAAAGGGGTAACAGGTCACGAGGTCTGCCACTACTTTTGGGACACAGCTTTTCGGAACGACTGGGAGAGTATGTTCTCTTCAGTACATCATTTTGCCTTTTTGATCTTCTAATCTTATATTGTGAGAATGATAATAGGCTCACCTTATTTATTTTTTACAGCAACTATTGAAAGCTTTCAAGTGGTTGAGACGCTCTCAGATAAAGCGGTCATCATTCATCAGACACATAAGGTAGAAGACTTCCACTTTGACACATTCACTATTGCATCATGGGTAATCATTAGATTTCAGGGGTTTTTTTTTTTTACTACTCTGTTGCAGAGGGTATGGCCTGCTTCCCAGAGAGATGTGCTTTATGTATCGGTTATCCGTAAAATTCTCTCCACCAATGAGAATGATCCAGACACCTGGCTGGTGTGCAACTTCTCAGTGGATCATGACAGCTATCCAGTAAGTACCAGGACTTCAGAATTATCTTTTGAAAGGTTTATTCATGCAGTTTGATATCATAGACACATATTAATCAATATTAGCAGTATACAGTAAGCTGTGCATCAGTAACTGTCTTTTTTTCCAAAACTGTTTTCTCCAGCCCTCTGCTAGATGCATTCGTGCCAAAATCAATGTAGCCATGATCTGTCAAACTTTAATCAGCCCACCAGAGGGAGACAAAGAGATCACCAGAGACAACATCCTCTGTAAAATCACCTATGTGGCCAATGGTAAGTCCTCCTGGGGGTGTTTGGTCTCCTAATTAAGTTTTGAAACTTACAAAAAAATTAAAACTTTAAAAAAAGAGTACATGCAAAGTTTGGGTTCAGTAAGGTTTGTTTTTCTGAAGTCAATTAATACCTGAAGAGGTAAACATAGCAACAGTTTGGCACTGGATCATTTTTTGTTATCATCAGTGAGTAGGTACATTGACAAAGGATGACTCTCATTATTTTATAATAAAATGTTATATTTTCAGTTTCCTGTTATATATTTTGGGGTCAGCTGTGAAAATCATATACCATTTGCACACCGAGTACATCACAGTGTGGTTTGCATTCTTTATTTATTATATACATGATATATTCTATATCACATTAATGCTGTGTTCATATAATCCTAAAGTAAATCCTGGTGGTTGGGCCCCTGCATCAGTCTTACGAGCCATAGCCAAGAGAGAATACCCCAAATTCCTCAAACGCTTCACCTCGTATGTTCAAGAGAAGAGCAGCGGTGAGGCTATTCTCTTTTAAGCAACACCAGGTAAGTCACATCTTTAAAAAAGCAGCCATTTCCGCCTATAAATTAAATTGCGCGTTTATTCAAAATCTGGTTTTCTCTTCTTCCAGGTTGTTCAATCTACATTTTCAGTTTGCTTTCCGACTCTAATGAAGAAACGCCTTATACACATCACTCACAACAAAGAGCTGCTCAGCCAAAGTGCTCTTGATACTCTTCGGAAACCTTTTCAAACCTTATCCATACAGACTGAACAACAGTGGTACACCAACACCAAAGTCTGTAAAAGCACCTTTGAAAAGTACAAACACACTAGAAAAACCAACACAGCCTGTTCATCTTTAAAAGGCCTTACTTGTTTTTCCCTAAATGAGGTGCGGCTCTGGTTTTGTTAAAGTGTTTTACATTTTTGTAAATATTTGATCATAGTTTGAGGTATGACTATGATCTTGATGAGATATATATATACTGTAAACTTGATGCCTTGATCTAATCCAAGCATTATCTCAGCTGTTCGTGAGCTTTTTTCACTGACCTTGTCCAGTAGCCATTTCTCTTAGGAAGACCCTTTCTAGCCCTGATGATCAAGATGATGTCAAACTTCAGTCTTAAGATCTTTTGTACAGTTAGTTAATCTAAATGTTTAAGATTATTTACATGTGAAGGCATTACACATTTTGATTCTTGAAATTCACAAATGTGGCTTTAGGCAAAGTGTACATTTATTGGGAACTGCTTGTATAAGACAATAATCAATGTATAGGGTATTTCGGTAGGCCTGTGAAAAGTTGTTAGTGACTTAATAGACCATAACTGCCTTTCTTTTTCTCTTGTAAATTTTTTTTTTTTTTTTTTTTTTTTTAATTTCCAGAAGTTTCAATTCAAGTTTAATTTCTGCAGATAGGTGACACTTTATTGCACACATGCCTTTTTGGGCCCCAAAACAACGTCATTCCTCATCTGGTTCATCACTACCTATTGGGCTTCCATCTACAAAATCTCTGTAGAATTACTGCAGATGTGCCATCTATGCTTCTGAAAGAGAGGGAGTTGTAATGGAATTTCACAGTTTAATATCACTTTCTGTGGTCTAATTCACTATATTGAGGCAGTAATGAATCAAGGACGTTTTTAACTATCACTAGTCTTAAAGGGATAGTTCATCCAAAAATGACAATTCTGTCATGTAAGATTTTCTCACCCTCATGTTGTTCCATTAGTGGAAAAAATAATCAAATATGTTGAGATGTTTTTCTCCATACAGTGGCCATCAATGGTAACCAAATTCTGCTTGGATACCAACATTCTTGAAAATGTTTTTATGTTCTTTTGAAAGCAATTCAGGTTTGGAACAACTCGAGTAAATGATTTGTATTTTTGAGTGAACTATCCCTTTAAGCTCATGATGTCATGTTGAATTTGTGTTTCCTGTAACATTGTTTGCACTAATCTCACGTCTGATTTATTTTTTTTAATCCCACCATAGTCTTTTCATACTAATACTTGAGTTCAGAATGCCTGATTTGAAGTAAGGTTCAAGTTATACATTTATTGCAGCACTTGCCTGCCGCTACAAATTTGCTGCTGCAGTTCTGCTTCAAGCACTTTTATATTTAGTGTACTAGTGTGGAACACTTTGTTCATGACAGCAAGAACAAGAAACTTTCTGAACTTTGATTTTATTTGGAGATTGATCTACAAATGTTGAATGCTTGGGAAAAAAAAAAAGTTTTGTAAATGACTTCTTTCTACATGTATCACCAACTTATTAATGAAACCAAATTTTATGAAACAAAAGCAAAACTTTATAACTTTTTCTTTTTATGTTTCTGCCAATTGTTTGTTAATCTCATTTAAGGATGATTTTCTGTGTTGTTGAGGTTCATACAGGAAGAATATCTCACTGTACAGTGCAATAAATTTTTCATTGTCCTATGAACTCACTGTGGGAACATTTCCAATCACACTGAGCGTGGATGACTGACAAACCCATGGGCCGATATGGCATCATGTGCATGAGGTAGGGTTACTATTCAAGATAAGCATGAGGGGAGGAGTTACACGGTTAGCGCTCTAGCGCTCTGAGATTAACGTGTGTGTAAAGCCCGTTTCATCCCTGCAGGTCTGTCTGGGGCCTCAATGAGGTTAAGCCAATCAGCAGTCAGTGTCCTGGTGAGATGTGATGCAGGGTGAGCTGATTGGCCGGCTCGCACTCTGGTGAGGCAAGAGCCTATAATGACGTTGCCTCAGGAGAACCTGAACATCTCACCACCCTCAGGTCTCAAGCACTCAAATAAGTGTGCTTTTTTTAGTACTGAACTATTTTTTAGCTTGTGCTAGAGGAGAACTGAACATTTTAATGGTTAAATTCCTTGATAGATATAGTTCATCTACATGTTTCTTTTAATTCTATGATTCATTTGGTGCCGTTTGGTTCTTGGGCTTATTGCTTCACAATCTTTTTTGTATTTTAGAATTCAACACATGAGAAAAAATAGTAACTTTCACAATGCAAATATACTGTCTTTATGCTTGCGTACTAACTTTCGGCAAAATTCACTGTTCCTGTGATCCGTGTAATCCTTTTAAATTGTTTTTATTGGTTAACCAGTGAATTGAAAAGAAGCTGATCTAAATTCTAAAAATCCAAAAAAGTTATCTACAGTATTATCTCATCCCTTTTCTTAAACAATGGTTTAAAAGGCTGTAATCCTTCTTTTATAGTAACCTTCACTTTTGTTCAAAACCTATATTTGAACTTTTGAAAGCTGATTAAATCATTTGTTACTGGTTGAGGATATTAGATATTGGAGGTGACCTTTGGTAGAGAAGGAATGTATATATACTGGCAGGACTTCATAGTTTTAAACCTTGAACATGTTCTTAGTGTTTGTTTTGTTTTTTCACTTTCATTTTCATTGGTTGAAGTTGCCCAAGTGAGAGAGAATAAGATCAAGCAGAAGTCAATGAATTCTATATTTTCTTTTTATTATAAAAAATATACAAACTTTTGCAGTTTATTATTAATTGAATCATTTGAATGGTGCCTTTGGGGGGGTGGGGAAATAGCAAAGCTTCCTTTCAACTTCTTCAGCATGAAACGTACATGTCTAAACAGCCACTCTTTTCCATGACACGAAAAACCAGAACCAACTGAATAAAAGCCATTTCAAGCCTTCGGAAACATGCAAGGCGTTAAGTTGCTTATCGTTACATAAATCTATTATTAGAGGTGTTCAAACACAAAGAAATAGCTTAATGAACAAAGAACTGAAACATCATGTGGATTGTAGCACCTTTTGAAATATTTGTGTCGTCAAGCTGTAGCACAACCCTTTTCATTTACAAAAGTCATTCAATTCCTGTGTCGTAGAAAAAAAAAACAATGGACATTCTGACACTGAAAACATCATGAGCACTGCTGACGGCTGCATTTGGCAATTTCATAGTCATTCTGTAATATTCTACATGTGTACCAACTAGTGAATCATAGTACTTTAAACTCCTCTCTGTATCGGTACTGTCCCGTGCCATTTCCCTTTATAAGTGCAATGAAGAGTCAATTTTTACCTTCCCTTTCGGTCTAATGTTGCTTTTTTTCAGTTGGCAAAAAGTTGGCAACGATATGATCCCTGTTGCTATCCCCAACGAATAATGAAGTAAAACATGTACTTGGCTTTAACCCATTTAGTCTATATTGATTTTAGGAAATAAGTTAAATTATGTGGCCTTTTGTATCTCTATGTACTGGCTGTTGTGAATCTAAGATCTGATTTGCTCTCCATAGCAATTTAAGCTTAACAAAGCAGGTCCGGAAACAGCCATTTCTGTTCGGATATGATTTCGAAATATTGGCTCTAGGCTTGTGAACACAGCTGGTCTTGATTCAAGTGTTTATTTTCAACCTGTTTACTTTGAAAGAATGTTTGTAGTTATAAAAACAACTCGTTTAACAGATCAGGGGAACCATGAAAAGTCATTTGTCTGTATTCAAGCATCCTTTTGCTGGTCTTTAAAATTAATCTAAATTACTAATCACATGTGCCTTAACTTGAGATCCTCTTTCTTTATGGGCCTTTTGCATCTTCAACATGTGACGACTCAAGATGCCTGCTTAGTACATGTTCCTGGAGCTTCTTGCAAATTCACTTTTGATCTATAGCCAAAAAAAAAAAAAAAAAGCAATTATACAGGTGTTTGCAGATGATAGATTCTTATAAAACATTGTCACAGAATTTAATTTTATACTATAATTTGTAAAATTATTATGATTAAAAGATCAACATGTTATTATATTTTCAATTATGTAATTTTTTTAAAGATTTAATGTAATTTGATTACATTTGATTAGGATTACATGAATTTAACTGATTAGAAGATACAATATATTTCAATGTTTATAATTTTAACTTTTAGATAAACATCTTAATATATGATTTAATAGTAATACATTAAATCTTTTACATTATGTACTATATTATATATAGAACTATATTGTTATATTTGAATTTTAAGCTTTTTTTTTTGCTTCAAGATTTTTTAAATAAAGATTTTAATAAACATATACACACAGTATATCAATAATAATAAATTAGAATGTTGTATTCATATATAATAAACAGTTCTTACCTGTTGTGAGTCATGTGACTTTTGACCAGGTGTCCAGCAGTGAGTGCAGACATGAGTGACAGCTCTCCTGCAAGCACGGTAGCACACACCACCCTGGCAAGCTGTCGGGCATTTTCACCCGGACACTCCTGATTGGCACCCAGCACACCTAACATCTGACAGCAAGACAGAGAGAGAATAAAACTGCATTAGATCGGCTAAGAGAGTGGCTTTATCAACTGTACATCCACAGTGAAACTAAAATACTTCTGTCTTTCAAATGTGTCAAATATTGATCCTGTATCAAGTACCTGTAAACAAGCCTGCTGGGGAGGAAGGTTAGTGCCTCCGCCCACAGTGCCCAGCTCAATGGAGGGCATAGTACAGCTGATATAAAGATCCTCCCCGGTGGGGCCCGAGGCTTCCATAATAGTGATACAATTAGAGCTGCCCACTGTCTGCGCTGGATCCTGTCAAGGACAAATTCATTTAGTTGAATTCACATCTGTACCACCACTATATAATCACATCAAAATCATACCGTAAACAATAACTTTTATTACCTGTCCACAAGCAATATAGAGAGCAGCTACGATGTTGGCGGCGTGAGCGTTATAACCTCCGATGCTTCCAGCCATAGCAGATCCAATCAAGTTCTTGCTGATGTTGACATCTACCAGAGCCTCAGTCGTGGTCTTTAAAATCTGCACAGAAACACACTTACGTGAGACTTATAGTCTGGACTATCATCCTAAAAACAAATGTATGTCCTTATTCAGATTTTGCAGGGCGTTTTGTACCTTCTTTTGAAGGCCTTTTTGTAGAATAGGATGAGGTTTTGTACCTCTTTGACAACTTTGGCTGGGATGGTGGTCTCACACACCACTGATTTGCCCCTGCCTTCAATCCAGTTGATGGCGGCAGGTTTTTTGTCAGTGCAATAGTTTCCACTAACAGACAAAATTTGAAGCTCTGGAAATTCCTCCTTCAGCCTGGCAAGAGCCTGTTCTGTGCCCTGGTGACCAAAGAGAAAAAAAAATTATATTACTGCACAAGTTCTTCATAACTCAGAAATGAGTCATGGCGGTTTATTTTAAGATCACTTTAATGACCATGTTTCACAACATTTTGTAAAATTCAGTACTTGCATACTTTTGAGATCATGTTCATCCCCATTGCATCTCCAGTTCTGGACTGGAATCGAATGTATAGATTGCGACTCGCCAGGCCGATCAGAAGCTTCTCCAATCGTGCGAACCTACAAACACAACACAAATATATGTAACCTAATCATAATTTTTTTTTTAAAACTACACTATCACACTAAATCAGTTGACTGATATAGTCCTTTACCTGCTGGTCTGGTCAAAGGCCTCCTTGATGCATTTAAAGCCCTCATCACTTTCCAGCCAGGCCTTGACTTCAGCCGCGTGACAGGCAGAAGGCAGGCGCACCACCGGCCCTCTGGTCATACCATCTGCAAGAACACGGCTGCTGGCACCACCTGCCAACTGTGGACAGAGCAGTAGATTAATGTGCTTTACACTAGACATTATGCAATATTATATCAGTTCAAATGGCCATGAAATGAGACCCTTCAAGAACACAAAAATCATATTGGGAAAATTATGCTTACTGCAATAGCTCTGCAGCCTCTATTTGTGCTGGCAACTAGGCAGCCCTCAGTTGTTGCCATGGGGACCTGAAACTGCTTTCCATCCAATAACAGAGGGCCAGCAACCCCCACAGGAACTGGCATGTAACCGATGACGTTCTCACAACATGTTCCCATCACCTGGAGTAAAGAACAGGAAAATGAATGCTGAACTTTGATGGTTGCTAAGTTTCTGGACTGCTACTAAGTTTTTGCTTCCTGGACCATGTCAAAACTGCCCACCCCCAAAGTATGGTATAATGTATTGGTAACCAATTGGTTATGACCTATGAGCCAATTATGAACCTTTTTTTGTATTGCTGTGTATATAAACACATAGTGCATTTACATTAAGTATATTTTTGAAAAGAAACATAATTGATAATTTCAGGAAGAACACGTTAAATAAATAAAAAGTGACAGTAAAGACATTTCTAATGTGACACAGATAAATTGCTGTTCTTAGAAACTTTCTATTCATCAAAAAATCCTAAAACAAATCACAGTTTCTATAAAAAGCCATTTTAGTGTTTTCAACTGATTATAATTTTTTTTAGCAGCAAATCAGCATATTAGAATGATTTCTGAATGTGACACAGAAGACTAGAGTAATGACTGCTAAAAATTCAACTTTGCCATCACAGGAACAAATGACACTTGTAAATAATAATTCATAATAATCACTGTTTTGCCGTCAAAAATCAAAATCAAATAAATGTAGTCTTGGCGAGCATAATAGGCTTCTCTCAAAAACATATTGTTTCTTATCAAACTGGACAAAATGTAAAAAAAAAATTTAATATGGAAAGTTTTAATATTAGTGCAACCCTGGTTTGTTCAAATCCATAAATCACCACTAATTAAATTATGTATGATGTAATGACCTGATGTCTTACCTTAGAGTAGTCATAGTCTTTATAAGGCAGGCAGGTGAGAGCTGTGGGCTCTGGGAATTTGGGGCTGAGCATTTTTCTACGGATCATCACCCCTCTCTCAGGGCTCTCCATCATGGCTTCCAATTTGTAAGCTGGGATGTGCTTCGAGTTTACCAACACGATGACCTCTTCATCGCTGAGGTAGCGAGCGCCCATCTGCAGGGTCAGAAGAAGTGACACTTAAATACTCACATACATACACTATATGTATACACACACACACATTATACGTGGCTTTAGGTTACAGAAGTCTACTCTGGGAGGTAAACGGTTTCACTACACGCTTCTGATCTTGTCTAACGTCATAAACTAATTGGCTAAGAGTAAGAGTGTAAAGAGAAAAAGGAAGATCTCATTAGAGACTACACGGGTCAACGCTGAGGTAAAAAATAACTACAGGTTTCAGTCCCACAGTGAACCCAGAGTTCATCTTTATGCAAGAAAGAGCACAACAGTATCGATGTAAAAAGGGATATTTGACAACGCTCTTACATCTGGGTTTTTCAGAATGGACAGACAGTCTTCCACAGATCTGGGTTCAGCAGGTACACTGATCACAGTCTCCGACACATCAACAATTTCCTGAGCTTCATCCTCTCCCAAAACAAAAGTATGTTTATGCTCCGGCTCTTTTGGGGCAGGCAGGGGCCGAATCACTAAATCTGAAGGAGAAACACTGCATTTAGATTCCACTGTAGAATGTTGGGTTTGCAGTAAATGAACACAAATGTGTAAAGGTAAGAAGAGAATACCTCTTTCCTCTTTGGTAACAACTGGAGGGGGAGTTGGGGTTTTCTCAGGCTTGCTGGAAACGGGAACATCTTTCCTACAGCACTGATCAGGAGACCATTTCTGAGAGAGCATGGAGCTTGGTGTGGGGACTTTCAGGGAAAGGGTAGACTCCATCTCCACCTGCTCGAAGAAAATGTACTTCACAGCCAGGAACAGAGCAAGACCCAGCGTGATCACCTGCTCAATATCCATGCTGATCATCCTAAATGCACAGAATAAAATAAAACATAGTCACATCATATTCTTGTTATTGTTATTAATTTTAACAATGCACAATATATTATTAACACAGTTTATTAGCCAATATTGGAGTTTGGAGCCAACTATTGATTTTGGATAATTAATTGTGCATGCTCATTTCTCCTATTTTTTCATTTAGATTATCTTTGCTAACACTCACTAAACTGTACCAATTAACACTGTTAAATGCAATCTTCAGCAAATCTCAAAATACATTTCTATGTCAAAATTTCATACTGAACATTATACTGTAGCTTATCTATAGTCCATCAATTGGACATAGAACTATGTATTTCTGAACTATTGAACTATACAAAGAATTTCAATAAAACCATCTCCATCATTAATGGACCATTTTTTTTTTTATTAATTAAACGAATAAAATCTCTGAAGTGTACCTACCTGGACAGGTAAAAGTGCCAAAGGGGCATGTCTGGCTCAATTCTCTTGGGCATATTGTCATTCAGGCTCAAGCCAACTTGAGGAAGATCAAGAGTTCCACTACTTGACGTGGGATCTGCAATCCACCGGCTATGAGCATGAACCATGACCAGGCCAAGAGACTGCAAATATTAGCGACAAAACCATTAATATAATAAATCCCAGTATTAAAAGATTGTAGTGTTTTTGGTTCAATGCGTACCATGATCATTTTGACTCTTTGTGTGACAGGGTTAGGCTTGTTGTCCTCTTCCTCCTCCAGAACTCTAGCAAAGTGACTCAGCTGCCAGATGGGTCGTCCCTCCCTGCTCTCTCTAGACACCTATGTGAAATAATCACACATATTAGAATATGTTACAGTCTTCCTATATGTGTACTGCACTTAAATATGCTTACAGTACATACCTCCAGCACAAGAGAGACACAGGCCGGGAAGAAGGTCATGAACACAAAGTAGTTCGCCAGGACAGACATGCAACCGAAGCAGCACATGATCTCAAGCTGTCGCACACCTGCAGAAAAACAATGAAAAGGGCAAAATAAAGTTCACTACTGCTGAGTTAAACAAATCTGTTGAATGCACTGCAACTGTGCTGATTTTCTGTCTCATGTGGAAGGGTTGAGTTTACCTGACATTGTCCCCACACCAATCACCAGGCACTCCACAAGAGCATCAAGAGTAAAAGTGGGTCCTAAAACAGCCATTCCTTTGGCAATATTCTCTCTCACCTCGTCCTGCAGGAGGACAGTCCAAAAAGCCATTGAGAAAAACCAGAGACTGATTAGTCGTGTTTATTTAAACTTCAGTTTAACGTAGATGAAAAGGTAAAGTACCTGTGAGTTTGAACTCAAAGCAAACTTAGCCAGAGCACATGCTTTGGAGAGGTCAATCAACAGCAGAAAAAATGGCAAGGCCTCACTGGGGAAATAAAAACAAAATAAAAATTAACTTGATATTTTTACGAACTATTTTCCAAAAAATAGTTAGTCAAATTTCTAGCGAGAGTGATAGAAGACATACTTGAGGCCTGTGAGCTCCTTGTCCAGAAAGTGAATCACAACTGTGCTAAACACAAAACTGGAGAATATTGTGAAAAGTCCTGCAATGCCTGAAAAATAAATATTAATATAAACATTAACACTCGTAATTCATGTTACCTCACAAACTCATAAAAAAAAAAAAAAAAACATGTTAAAAAATTACAACTTACCCAATATGTATTTGGATCCTAATTGTCGAAGATTTTGGAATTGAAAGTAAATATAGACGATTGCTATGCATCTTGTGATAGTCAGGATAATGATATCGCTGCTTAAGATTTGCTGGAGACAAGACAGAGAGAAAGAAATATTAGGAATAATAGATATAATAGATAGGAATTAGATGAATTAGAACCATTGTGTTGTAATTCATTTCCACAGTAACATACTGTACCTCCTCCAATTTGGGGCAATCAAAGTTCCAGCCACAAATCTGGTTATTTCCAGTGAACATATTCATGGACATCATGCAGATGGTGAGGGTCACAGTAGCCACAATGACTTCCCAAGGATGGGAGGCCACAAACAGGCCGTGGATTCGGAAAAGTCTCGTCAGCATTTTGAAGGTGTGTTACAGTCACTTACTGTAGATGACAGAAAACAAATAGGAGAAAAGAAACTTGTTTAACAGGATTACAATGGCAGAATTATGAATTACAAATGTTATCCTGACACTCATAACACCGCAATTTCATGAGTATGAAGTCAAGCACAAAAAATAGTAACTACATAATAAATTGATGAAAAAAACACTTAAAGTTCATTTTAGTTAAATAAAAGTTATTTTTGAGTTGTTTATAGAAATGGTCTTTATTACCGAATTTACATTGTACTACAGTAACATCAGATGGCTTGACATTAGCGCAATGCACAAAATAAATAGGTAATGTGATAGATTATAGACGGTGCCATTAGTTTCTGTATTTACTGATTGTGAAGACCAATGATCAGATTATAATCACTGATTTAACTGTCAAAATTAGATTGATCTCATTAAATAGAATTTCTTTTTGTATGTGCAAAGTGATGAGTGTTTTCAAAAAATAAAAACAAACAAACAAATAAATAAATAAGAAACAAAAAAGTAGTTTATAGATAAAAGCTGAGTCACCTCATCATTAGATTTTCAATTATTATTATTAACTTTTTATTAACCATTAATTTAAATTTCTGTAATTGTAATAAAACAAAAAGAGACGATAGAAAAATATTTTTATCCATCTTTTGCATTAGCACATACAACGATCCTGACTTCATGTTCTAGTTTTAGAGCCTACATCACCAACAATGATGATAAAACATGAATCACTGATGCAGTCATGCCGAGACGAACTGAAAGAAATCCACATTCGATCATGGACAGCACTGAGCAGGCAGGTCTGAAATAAAAGCTATGGCTGGCTGTAGGTCTGATGCACGCACTTACCAGTGAGGGTCAGTGAGGGTTAAAGAATTAGTAGCAAGAGCAAATCCTGTAAAATCCTCCACATATGCGGCTGATTTAATAAAAGCCTATAGATGTTTTCCAGTTATAAATTAACATTTAGATGTGTTTTTCATGATTAAAATGGCCAAAATAAATAAATACAGACGATATCAGTCCATATCCCGACGTCTGAGAACTCCAGCCAAAACCGGCATCCTCCTCTAAAGCTTATGAAGCGATGGCATGGCTCTGCGTCAGTCGAGCGAAGAGCCAATCAAATCCTCGAACCACACCGTTGAGCAAGAAATCCACGCCCACTTTCCTGATAATGGTGCTGAGGGCGTGTCCTGCCGGAGGACGCGTGATCTGGCCATCATTTGGATATGTCTGTGAGGGGTGTGTGAGGTGTGTGTAAACCTTGGACCAGCCTTGAGCCTTCACCGCAAAAATACCCGACCTTGTAACTGTAATAGACCCCACAGCAATATAATATTTTCTTATCCTACCGTTAATTAATCTTGGTTAACCTTTTTTAATCAATGACAATTATCTGATCTAATGTAGGTTTTGTTTCATGGAACATCTATGAATGACTAAAAAATAAAATAAAATTAATCAGTAAGTATATCGATGTTTGGCCTGCCAATACAATATGACGTTTTCATTATATTACAAGCGTTTTGTATACAGCTGCATTTCAGATCTCTGTACTGTATAAACTGATTTATATAACAGTACTGATCATCGTGTGTGTGTTTGGTGTGATGTAGTTGAGTGTTTCTCGTGATACATTCTTCTCAGAACTAAATTTGCAAGAATTTTGACTCATTAAAAAAAAAGTTAAAGTATTTGTTGGTGTCATTGTAGAAATGTCCTGTTTATATATGTATATATTTAATGTCCGATAGCATGGGTATCAAGCAAAGAGAGAAATATCTAAACACTTTTCAAAAATACTATTTATTTTTGAAGTCATTTTTAAGAATATTATTTTAAAATCAATAATAAGATTTAATGAGTTATGAATGATTTCGAATCTCTTTATGGTCAGAAATGATAGGGTTTTATGTATATCATAGGATTAAAAAAAAAACATTAAATATCTCTTATCAAATGAGATCTTGCTGTGACCAATCAGATTGGAGCTATTAACCCAATTTGCCGCCGAGAAAAAAAAACTTAAATTTTAACGCAACTCCGTAGCAACAGTGTTTGAATATTACCAAAGTAACGAGACATCGCGCGTTTATTACGTGACGTGTGTCGTATTGTTCAGTGCAAACAAATATGTATTTAGAGCAGGAGGAGAGCATCGCGACGGACGACGACAGCAGCGAGGCCGACCACAGCTTTTACCTCAACAGGTCAGCTGATAACGGCTAACCTTTCCGTCCCTGTATTCTGCCCAGTTAAATGTAGCGAAAGTGATAGATTTACAATGATAACGACTGGTTCGTGTATGACTGTAGGTTAATGTTGACAGAACATCAGTTGTCCACCCCCACTGTCGTCTCTCATCGTGTCCTAATTACTGAAGGTAAGATCATGTGCTGTAACGTTAGTTAGTGAGCACCACTAATTGTACTACTATTCACTGTACAGTTAACTATAACGTACAGTAGTAGCTTAACTAGTCTCTTTGTTTGACAGAGATTTCACCTCAGATTGAGCTGCAATATCCCACAGGACAGAACAGAAAGACGTCCATAACAAAACAGGTATATTACATTAGACGGCGCATGCTGAGGTCCTGATCAAATCTAAGCCTAAGCATTTCTAGGTACATTATGTGTTGAATTCTCTGTTTTATCATTACACAAACCCATGGCACCGTGGTTCCACCAATAAATCCTGCAAGGTTTGCACACCTTTTCGTACATGAAACAAATGTGCATTCAAGTGTGAAATTCACATAATAATTTGCTTTGCTCTGTGTTTATCGGTAGTGTTCAAGCTCGTATTATTGGAGAAGAAAGTTCTTCAGAAAGGGAAAACAGTGAAGGTAACGTACACAGTCTTTTAACTGTAAACAAGTTCCATAAGATCCACAAAGCATTTAGTGCCTTAACTAGATATATAGCACCTGATCCAGGCTGTTTCATGGTTTTGGAGACAGGTCTTGGGCTAATTCTTATGTAACTTCTGCCCCCTAGTGTTGAGACTCATTCCCATTCATGGCACAAACTCAATGGATGCTCCTCACCAGCAGCATGTGCAAACTTTGAGACGTTCATTGAGAATAAATGGCAAAACTTTTGGGGAAAAAACTGATCCATTGGCCACAGTGAAGAACACTCAACTACAGAATACTAAAAACAGGTCAATCAGGATCAGGAATAAATGCACGCATTAGTATATTTCAGATTGTCAATTGCTAAAACATACAGTAGGGTCTAAAACCATACTGAATATTTGAAATTCTAAATCTTATTTAAACCTATATATAAATAAATAAAGCTTCAACATTGTGAACATTTTAAAACAAAGAAATGTTATCATGTACAATTAATTTCTAGGTAACTAATTAAAGTCCAGATGCTCTTTGGAACTTACTTTGACCTAATAATCCAATTTTCAATGTAACCGTTAAGCTGCTAGTATAATTTGTGATTTAAAAAACACTGATTCAGTCAGCTGAATACAAGCATTTTACAAGCATCATCTCAGATTTTGGATCCCACTGTATGTCACTCATTTAAATCAGCTGTTTTATACGTTGAACATTAGCTCAAAATTAGCCTGGAAAATTAATGTTATATTTACTGTTTACATTCAGGTCACTGCCTTCTAAAAGGAAGAAGAGTCCAGACACCAAAGAGTACAATAAAGAGTTCAATACACCTTTGCCTTCACATGATAAACCAAAATTAACCGCTAAGCCTTACATTAGTCCAGGCAAGTGCTCAAACCTGACCACACAAATTAAGCTCCGTGCAGTGTAGACAGGTACATTACAGCATGTGTTCTTCTTAATTTTGTACAGAATGATGAATCCATGCTAGAAATGAAACTTTCTTGATAAAAGCATATGTGCACCTTTATGAGATACACTTAAATATCAAACTCTGTTTGTTAGGTTTCAGTGGCCAAGGCATTACAGAAAGAAAATCAGGGAAAGTCCTGTCACTCAAGTCCATCCACAGACAGAATCATTTTGGAGAGACAAAGCTGCATTTAGCTGTGATGAAGGGAGACATTCAAGACGTCGAAGACTTGATCACAGTGGGTGCTTCTGTTAATGTACCGGATTATGCAGGTATGGCATGTTAGAGGATATCATAAAACATAAAATTGTTCATTACCACTATTTCATTTTATTAGAGGACACTGCATATTTCACACTTCTATTCAAATCATCCCACAAGCCTCATTTGGCACCCTAGTTATAGATCAGTGGTTGAAGTTAGCACACATGTCCACCTGATGGCATTGTGGATCAACACTTCTGAACTTAAAGGTCTATTCACTTTCAGGTTGGACTCCACTCCATGAGGCAGTGCAGAGAAACAAGTATGACATGACAGAAAGTTTACTCGAAGCTGGAGCTGAGGTAAACTGCAGAGGAGATAATGGAATTACACCTTTACATGATGCCATTCGATGTCAGTATTACAAGGTGTGTAAATTGCATACAGTGGTACTCAGATGTACTTTCAATGAACACTAATTATATAAAATACTGTACACAGACTGTGATAGTTATTATATTGAATACTTATGATTACAGATTGTAGATCTACTTCTGAAGTATGGTGCTGATCCATTATTAAAGTGTGACAGAGGGATGACTCCTATGGACATGACCACAGAAAGATCTATGTACATACTGGTGGAGAAATATCTGCAGAAGACTAAATCTAATCCAGGTCTAAACCTCTTGACATACGCAAAACAAATTTAATATACAGAGGTTGGACAAAATAATGTGAACACCTGGGAAATAGGCAATATTTCTTAATTAGGTGTTTTACCACTGTTTGCCTTGAATACAGCTTCCAACCTTAGTCTCCAGTTGAATGTTGCCCTCCTGCCAGTTGCTCTTGGAAGAAGAAATCTTCTAATCTTCTCACTAGAAATATTCACTAAAAACATTTAGCTCTTGGCCGCTAGTCTTCTTTGCTGATGTAGTCTTTCCATGCTTTGTGTACACAGTCATAATCATAAAGAATGTTGTAATTAAAAACAATTTGGCTGTTAGGGTAACAGATGCTCATATTAATTGCACATCCATGATTTGTCCTGTTTTTTGGATGTCTGACAGAGCCATTTCCCGGAGCATTTGTAATAACCACTGCTGAATACAACTTATACAACACTGATACACAAACTAGAGAATATAGCCAATGAAAAAACCCTATAATAATGGGTGTTCACATTATTTTATCCAACCCGTGTATATTTATATGCGTTCATATATATACTGTATAGCATATCTCCTAGAATACAAAACATTAAATATAAATAGTAAAAAGTGGTTTGTTTCGCTGTATTTGTAAACAGATAAAAATACACCCATCACCACTGATTCTGCAGTGAATCCAAGTATGAGCCAAAGAAACAGCCAGAACTCCATCAAAGTAAGTCAAAGATGTATTATTAGATAAAAGATCTGCTGTCACTGACTGTGGCATCATTACATGATCTGATTACTGATCAGATACTTTTGTGTCATTTAACTTTGAGGACACAAGAACTCCTCTTCAGAAATCAACAGGAACTGCTGATACAAGTGAGCATGAAAAGACCCCGCAGTCTGGTGAAGCTGAACCCATTCCTGGTCCAAGCAGTGAACAACCAAGCTGTGATCCTTCCATTCAGGCCTCTCTCCAAGGTTCTCCTCTACATTAGTCAAGGGTTGTGGGAACTAGATATGGCTCATGCAATATTTAATAACAGTAAACGTGTACATCTTGACAATCTAGTCACTGTAATGAACACACATTTACCCAACAGTGAAATACACATTCGTTAAAATTTATTTGATGTCGTATTGATCAAAGATATGGTCAGGTTAAGTTAGCCAGCTTAAATCAGAACCCTCTAAAGAATTAGTTCTTTAGAGGGTATTAAGTGTAAAATTCATCCTCATGGAGTAAGGCTTATTATTTTGAATGTGAAGGCTAATGAAATTTTTTGGTTGCAATAACATCTCATGTGATGTAAAATAACATCTTATTTTAAAATAAAATTATCGTTTATTTTGATTGGGAGCTAAATCCACAATAATTGCTAACAAAAGGAAAGTAGCTTTTTTGCACCAAGTAAGTGACAGTATCCACCTCAGCATCTCTTATATTCAGTAGGAAGTGTTAAAATGGCACATTAGCAAGCAATACAGTTATCAAATTGAGTCATGTTTTGGCCACAACTTTATTTGCTAAAATTAGTCCCTTATGTGCTTGATCCACGTATATAAGAAAATAAAACAGATTAATAACTGCACATTCATGCTGCACATGCAGACTTGTATTATACTGCTTCTGACAGTAATTGCACTATGCAACATTGTGCAACTTTGTGGAGGCACATTATTAACAGTCTTTATCATTTTTGGCTTTTATTAGATAGCACATCTAATGTGAGACTCAGTGTGAATTGGGGTGTTGTGTGTCCTCATTTCCCAGTGGAACCATCACCCCAGACTAGCACCAATGTGCTGTGTCCTGTGAGGAACCAAGAGCAGGACTTCTGTAGCCAGGGTCCCTCACTGGTTCAAGATCAGGAGAGCGTGGGATCAGACACCTCAACCTGCATAGACAGTGATGTTACAGTGGATTATATCGAAGATTATTCATCCTCACCAAAACATTGGACTCTGTGTGCTACTCAAGATTTCTCTGGTTCCTAGAGCAATAGGGATGTTTCAGCAGATTGTCAAATATCTGATAAATTAATTCAGTTGAAGTCTGACACTTAAATATTGGGTTATTTTATGTAACTTAGTACTCTTTTTTTTTTTCTTTTTTTTTCTTTTACATCATTTGAGCTGCATACTATCTGATACAAATACAAAATATACTATAAAATTAAAATGTATACATCTGGTAAATGTTAAAAATATTGGAATTTTGCCACAATTTTTTTTTTTACATAAATTACAGTACATTTGTTTGGTTGTGTTATCTGTTATTTAAATTTCATAATAGTAAATCTACTAATTTGCCTTTTTAAGATTTTAATGTGTGTCACAATGTGGTTGTTCCTTTGAGTTTCCAGAATAAAGAAATTAGATTTAAAGTTGTCTCATGAAAATGATTTTCTTTGTAAACAAAATACAACACTGAGGGTGAAAAAAAATTTTCCCTTTAGTTTTTATTCTATCTTTATTTGTTTCTATTTATTATTCTTAGGGGAGGCTGGTGAAACACTGATGAATGATGGCAGTTCAGTAGCTGAGAAGACAAGCTCAAAATCTTTCCATGACCATAGCTATGCAGTGAGTTGTTTCCTTTATACCAAATAATGACGTTGTGTGCATTGTATCCAAACCTGCTCAGCATTTTTATTTCACTGATTATTTCAGATTACTGATCTGTCAGTTCAGAGCAGAAGTGAAGATTCATATAAAGTTCCCTCAGCAAGAAAGAGGATATTGGAGGGCTGTCAACACAGTTATGGGGCTGATATTAGGAATGATAATGACTCTGCTGTGGCTAAGAAAAAGCTCAAAAGAACAAAACATGACATTCAAATTGAAAAAGAGTTTTTGGAATACTTGCTCAACTTTGATATGAACCATGTCTTTGTTGATCCTGAGAGTAAAAAAGAAGTAGATGGCCCCTTACTTCAGCAGAATGAAGATGCAAGAAAAGAACAAGAGTCAGCTCTTGGTGTTTACCAAAAGATTCCATCTGAAACTGTGTGCTGTTCTGACACCAACAACAACAGCAGTCAAGAATGCAGCAATTCTTCACTGTCCCCTCATTTAAATGAACTAATTGACTCATATGTACAAGGGACATTCAAGGAAGATGTTAATGTACATCCATCTGGAGCAATGGCTAAATCACTATTACAGAGTGAGGAACTGTTTGACTCTGGCAGTCCTGGTTCACTGTCTTTACTTATGGCCATAATCCATAATCAAGGATTAACCTGCAGTCCAGAGGATTCAGAGAAAGATGAACCATTAGAGGAATCAGACACAGCCAACAAAAAACTGCCAGATACTAAACCATCAGAAGACCCACTTATGGCCCAGTCATTGTATAGTGAGCTCCAACAACTACAGGGAACTTTGCCATCAACCAGCCTTGCCATTGAGTCTCTCCATGTGGATAGTATCACTGGCTGTTCAGAAACCTGTATAAATACACCACATAATGACTCGACACAAATCAGCATTCAAGAACTGCAATCTCCTAAAACGCTGCCCCTAAAGAAGCCAGTAAATCAGGACGGCGAAACAGGCATGATCACCATTCAAAACCAGCAGGAGGTGGTAGAGATAAAAGAGACAGCACTGAGCACTAATCAGACAAAAATGAGTAAGAGCTACAGTGAAGATGTTTGCGTGGAATGTGAAAAGCTGGAATGTGACACATTGATTTTAAATGTGACAGATCTCATTGGCGGACCTGAAGCAGAACCACATTCTTCTTGGAGGGGGGTAGTTAATGAGCCAGTGAGTGACGTTCTCAAAGACCATGCCAGTACATGTCCTGCTTCACCCACTTTTTTCTGTGACAGAGTAGATGTTAAACAGCTTGAAAATTCTCACATGGCTGATTGCATTGTTGTCGAGAATCATATAGTTAGAGATTCAGCAGATTCTGACTGCACTGTTGTGCATGAACTCTTTGGTTCTGAAGAAAGGCATAGTGAAAAGGAAGCAGAGAACACAGAGGCTACACCTGACACAGTGGCTTCAGAGAGTGTTTTGAGGCTGTTTTTACCTGAAAATTTGTGTACACAACCTTCACTGGATAACAATGAAGAAACGGCACATGATCCACAAATAGCTCAGGAAATCAAAAGGCTCCTAAACACAGGTGAACTAAAAAGGCAGAAAAAGAAATTGAAACAGAAGAAAAATCCGCTTAGACAAGGACGAAATGTCGCAGATGGATTGAATACAGGTGATTCCTTGGGGTCAATCATAAATATAATCATCACTATTCAGAACATGTTCATTTATATATTGTCCTTCTCAACAGGATCAAAGAGATGTTTTAAAATTACTCAGAGAAATCTTCACAAGCGAAATAGTGTAGGAGAAACTCAGCTTCACCGGGCGTGCATCAGAGGAGACCTGCAAATGGTCAAAGTCTTGATAGAAGCTGGAAGCAATGTTAATGTATCAGATCATGCAGGTGGGAAAATCCTTGCCTTGGTAAGTGTACATCATTTCCTTTGATCTATTTACGGCTTTCATGATGTCTTGGGTGGACAGGATGGACCGCCCTTCATGAGGCCTGTTCCAGAGGTTTTGTAGATGTGGCAGAGCAGCTCTTGGAAGCAGGGGCCGATGTCACCAGCAGAGGGCTACATGGATGGAACCCTCTGCATGATGCTGTTGCATCGGGCTCATATGAGGTTGCTTCTGTATTTCTGTTATGATATGTCCCAATTTTAAATGCCAGGTTTCCTTCCTTGTTAGTGTACTGGTTAAAGGGTCATTAACCCAAAAAAATTAATTTAAATAAGTATTTACTCAACTACATGTCATTACATGCGTTCCATACAAAGAAAATATAGTGATCAAATGCTGTCAATCTTCAAAAACGAAAAAAAAAAAATACCATAAGTGTAGTTCAAGCAACTCGTGCACTATATTCTTTTGATGCTATACTACTTGTGTTATAGCAAGAATTATGTAATTGCAGCTACAGCTCTGTTATTTCACATTCACACTAACACTCTGTACTCAAATGTAAATGCACTTTCAAAAGCAGTTAAAGTTCTGATCTTGATGTTTTATGTATAGATTGTGAGGCTTCTCCTTCAGTTTGGCTCAAGTCCTTTTGACAAGAATATCCTGGGACACAATGCGGTAGACCTCGCAGCACATGAAAGCATCAAAGAGCTGCTTTTGACATTTAAAGGACCTTTTCGTAAACCTGTCCGGACAACTGACACTTCCAAACAGGGATCCCAGCTTTTGGCTGCAGAGCACATGCAGCCAGGTAAAAATGTCTGCATGGAAGACTTTAAAAACAGTAACAAAAATTATCTCATTATTTACTCACCCTCATCTTATTCCAAACCTGTATCGTGTGTGTGTGTGTGTGTGTGTGTGAAAGTGTGCGTGTGTGTGTGTGTGTGTGTGTGTGTGTGTGTGTGTGTGTGTGGATATATTTAATGTATGTTTATTGAGTTCATTTATTCACATTCTCAACAGATCAGTGTTTTCAGTCAGCAGGAACAAGGATCGGTTTTAGTGGCAATAGCAAATTGAACTGCCTTATTAGAGATGGAATCATTCAACATGGGGATGATCATTTAGAAATGACATTTAGGGAAGGCTAATTTATAAATCATTTGTCAGATGCTGATCAAGACAAGTTGGCTTGTAGCTACGAGGCCTCTCTTTTGGAAAATGGGTCTATCAGTGATGCCAGTGGCAGAGTCTTCTTCCTCCCAGAACAATGTTTTGAATCAGTCCTGGAGAGTCAGTCCTCAGGTCCTGTCACCTCTGATTTTGCCTTTGAAAAGGTACAAGACAACTTTGTGGAATGTTAAGCTGTTATCTGCTGTTAATTCTGATGCATGGCTATAACTAGAGTAATCATGAGACAAAAATACTGAATTGTGAGTTCATTACATTTATTGGTTTAGTAGTGACATTTAGTTTTTTTTTACTTTCTTATCCTAGCAGGTTATGTATCAATCCAAGTCGAGTTGTTTAAATACGGAGAAAACACCTCTGGGATCAGTACATCCCCATTCCTGCACATACAACAACAGTCCATCAAAACCTATTATAAAAGGTTTGTAGATAACTAGATATAGGACAAACCTTACTACTCCTAGTTTGTACTGAAAAGAACAAATGGAGGTTATGTTGCATAGTAATCGACTGCATGTCACAGGCGTTTTGTAAACTTGAACTAGCTTTTGAAATAACTGTCTAGTTAATACTATTTCGTTTAATAATTCATTCATTTTGTTCAACAGAGCCGCCCAAAAATGACGCTTTCATGAACATCAGATCCATTCGCTTGGTCAGCGATGAGGAGTTTTTTCCAAACCACGTGATGAACAAATACTGGGATTTCTTCGCCCAGAGTGAGGAGTGGACCTTTGAAACTTAAGAAAATCGCTCATGTAGCACAAAAGTGCCTGTTAGAGCATCAGCGAAAACCGTTCCAGTGTTAAAACCTTTAATGTTATAACTTTTATAACGTGGAAGAGTGTTATATTCTCATTGTTGTTGTTTAGAAAGTACGAATAGCCTATGTTTGAAACGTTTTTGTACAACTAAGTTTCAGTTTTTTGTAGGATGATGGTCTTGATATTAAAATGTATGTCAACACATGACCCGCTGCATTTATTTATTTTACCGAAGTTATAACCGGTATGGATCCCAGCTGTTATCAGCGCGTTTCTAAATGAGTTTGTGTGATTGAACACGCTTGTGATGCTAGGAAACGATAGAGACTTGAAGATAACGAGGTTTTGATGCGAGTGGGCGGACAGGACTTTTCCTGGCGTCCACGCCTCATGCTGCTCGAGTCAGACTGCACAAAAAAGTGAAGTCAGCAGTCCAAGAACTTACTCATCTTGAGCGGACTGACTGTACGACTCCACGCAATCTTAAAAGAAGATGTAAGTATCTTGAACTCTATTATTTAGAGATAGACGCGACATTAATTAGTATTTCCATCGCATGTTTATTACAGACAGCATAAATCCGTTGTCCGGTTACTCTTTTCTTAATTCTATATTACGTCGTTCATACATTATTTGAATTGAGTTTCGAACATACAAAAAGTAAACTCTTTTCTTTGGTTTCGGTCGAATGGAGTTTTTCTAGTAGGTTACTGTACGCTATAGTTTGTTAATCTCTGGTTCTGTGGTATTCAAACCGTGCGGCAACTTCAGCAGTATTAGCAAATCAATTCCTTTCGGAACCGAAGGTTTTACATCTGTTATTCTTCATCTGTCACACAGACATATGTTGTATTTTTGAGAAACATTTGATGGCAGTGACACAAAACAAAAGACCTGCAGCGTGCAAGGTAGGCAAGAGTCATATCGATATAACTGACTATGATACATTTTCCTGGCTGAATAGTTTTGTAGAGGATTTGAGTGGTTATGTCAGCCTTATTTGTAACACCCGTTTTACTTTGCCAACAGAATGAAAAGAAGATGTGCTGTCTTACACTGGTTAAGATGCAAGTTCTATGTGTTTGTTGTGTCATTGTTTGTCGTGCTGAAGCTGGTGTACATCAAGATTTCAATGGACAACAGTATTTACATCGAGCCCTATGGAGCTACACATAGATCACTCAGAGCTCAGCCTCTGAATGGTATTAACTGCACAGCCATTTATGAACTGGAACCGGCGGAAATTGGCAAGTCATTGGAGTTAAGACGCAAAAACATTTTGGAAGTCGATGATGGGAATATTGTTTCTTTCACTGCAGACTGCAAAAACTACATCGAACAAAGGGGTTATAATGAGGTCATTGTAACAGATGAGGAATGCAGCTTTCCAATTGCATACTCTTTAGTGGTGCACAAGAACAGCGCTATGGTGGAAAGGATTCTTCGAGCCATCTACACACCTCACAATATTTACTGCATTCATTATGACCAAAAGTCCTCAAAACAATTTATTGCAGCAATGAAGAACTTGGAAAAATGTTTTCCAAATGTCTTCATAGCCTCTAAAATTGAGTCAGTTCAGTATGCACATATTACCAGACTTAATGCAGATCTCAACTGCCTTTCAGACCTTTTGAGTTCAGAGGTCAAATGGAAGTATGTTATCAATTTGTGTGGCCAAGACTTTCCGCTCAAGTCCAATTATGAGCTGGTAACTGAGCTCAGTAAACTGAACGGTGCAAACATGCTCGAATCAAGCAGGCCCAGCAAAATGAAAAAAAAGCGATTTCAGTTTCGGTATGAATTGAAAGACGTGTCATATGAATACCATAAAATGCCAGTTAAGACAGACATTGCTAAAGACCCACCACCACATGGCATTGAGATGTTTGTTGGGAGTGCTTACTTTGTCTTGACACGTGATTTTGTGTCATATATTATGACCAATCAACTGGCAAAGGATTTTCTGCAGTGGACAGCTGACACATATTCTCCTGATGAGCACTTTTGGGCAACGATGACCAGAGTGCCTGGAGTTCCTGGAGAGATCGGGAGATCTGAGCCTGATGTTACAGACCTGAAGAGTAGGACACGTTTGGTTAAATGGAACTATCTTGAAGGCCGTTTGTATCCACAGTGCACCGGCACACACAGACGCAGTGTCTGCATCTATGGTGCGGCGGAGCTCCGTTGGCTTCTGGAGGACGGCCACTGGTTTGCAAACAAGTTTGATCCCAAAGTTGACCCTGTTGTTATTAAATGTCTTGAAGAGAAACTTGAGGAGAAGCAGCATCAACAATGCCTGAAAAGAGTGTCTTAAAATGAAGGCCGAACTTTTTGGACCGTGCTTTGGTGTAAATATGTATGTTTGCTAAATAGTCATCTTAAAACAATGCCTGTATCAATGCCAGGGATATGCTGTGTCATTTTAAAATTATTTATATAATAACCGACAATCTCTTCTGTACATTCAATATTGACCGAGTCTTTCTCCTTCTCTTATTGTTACAGTGAAACAGTCACACCTGTGTACTCAAAGGACACAGTATATTTGCTGTCTGTCAATGATGTAAATATTAAACAATAGTTTCTTACGGTCTTCAAATTTCATTGGCTGAGTGGTTTTCCATAGGTGTTGATAGAAGTTAAATTATACATAACATAAAATACTTCTCATACTGCTGTAGATTGATACACGTTCCAGACAGACTGTCTGTCAGTGTTTTATTTTTAGTTACTCTTTCTGCAGGCTAAATTGTTAAGCCATTAGGTTTATTCAGTAATAAAGCAAGTTGTTGAATCATTCACTCAGAGGATTTGTTCAAAAATGCTGTTTCATTCAGGAATGCCACTATTTCATGCAACATGGGAGATGAGTAACAGTTACACTGTGGTTAGTTTTGGTTGGTGGGGTGAAATAGACAGAGTAACTGGCAATATTGTGTTTAAAATACTAAGTAGCTTGATATTTACTTCTTGTTAATTGAACTGTTGTACAAAGAGTTTCACACTTAAATTTGTGCTGTTGGACTTTATATTAAAACAAGACTCTTGCTTGTGTGATGCAATATAATCTTTAAATATTTATAGTTCAAGTAGGCTTATGAAATACCTTAGTTTACTTTGCGCTGCTTATGTCACTAAATTAAACTGGATATCTGCATTACCTTCAAAGCCCTCATTTAACTTTAACCCAACAGCTATCTTTATATTAAGATTATTTTAATGTTTGCAGTAAGATGGTATTAAAATGTACACTTTGTTGAATCCACAGTCTGTCAACTGAGATAAACTGAGATATAGCAGTCTTTAAAGTGGAGATGCAAGACCAATAAGAAAGCCTTCATTTCTTGGCTCAACAAGTCAATGGCTGAACAAAAGCACCCAAACTTTCACTGCAACAAGACACTCAAGCGTACACACCGAGTGAATTCCCAAAAGCCACTTTTTATAACTGATATGTCCCTTAAGACATTTTAGAAACAGCCATTTTTAAAGTTTGCTCGTGAAAGACAATCCTTTCACTCTTTTGGAAACTGAATGAAAAAGTTTGATTCTAAATGATCATTTTTATTTTAAGCTACGTAGTTAGTGGCAGTGTCCTGAGTTTGCCCTGTGCCAGTCTGTCTCTGTTCGTTACCAGAGTGCTGGAAACAGAGATCTTGAACCTACTTTTCTGAAAGGTTTTCACTCTGAAGACGTAATTGTACAGCATGTTTGACCACTGAGGTAGCCAGCAGGGCTCGGTTTTCTTAATCTAAATGCAGCTTGACCAGCACATGCAGCTCTGTCGTAAGTTAACGCAACCTGGAATGTAGACGCCTGCCATTAAAACCTCTTTGGCCCTCTTAGTTTTTCTTATGTCTCAGACTCCCCAGTGATGTACTTAGTACAGAGATCCCTCTGTGTATGTTTTATTTACTTAATATCTATTACTGCTCTGCGATCAACCGTTTGAATATGACTAACCAGTTCATGGATCATGTGCAGTACAGAAAAATGACATGAACATCAACTTTACAAAAAGCCTGCCACATCCTCGGTGAGAACAGAAGCAGGGAACAGTCAAAGTCACAACATGTTTCCTGAAAGGCAGATATGAGGAAGTCTCTTCCAACAGAAAATACATTCCTCCAGAGGAATGAATAACAGTAAGTGCTAAAACTGGTTGAAAAACAGGAAACGGACAGCAGTGTCTGAGAACTGGCATGTTCCCCAGAGATAGAAGTTTTGCAAATCCTATTAGGCTGAAATCATGCCCCTCATCATATCTGCTTGTCAACATACAAATCTGCTTTGAACACTGTTAACTTATTGTAACATTGTATTTCCAGTCATGGTTGGTACTTTCAGTTCTGCCATGGAATGACTAAAACACATATACACTGAACAAGTGTATAATGAACTTTCATATAGGAAAAGAACTTATCTGTGTGGCTTTGTGGATTTTCTGTGAAAGTAAAATGTCATTTGCATGGTAACATTTGTAGTCATACTGACCCATTATATATATTCTTCTAACCATTATAATATATTCTTGAACCTTTACCACACAGGCAGAGAAAACCTGACTCGTTTCCTTTCCATGACATGGCAGTTTAACTAGCTGCAACGTTTCCACTCTCAAAAGCATTTATGTCACCACAGAGTAAATATCATCAGCCTTTGTGGATAATACCGTGGATAAAAAGACAAGCACTGAAGTGTAGCATTATTACAGTTTTATTAATAAAGTTGCTCAAAGACTTTAGAACCTAAGGTTAGGGAAGTCCAAAATGAGGGGTAATCTATTTTACTGATGTGCAGGCCACACCTCTGTGTTATTTATGCTAGTGCTATTTAAGGATGTGACATTATTAGCACAACCTTGTGTAGGTGTCCCCTCTGCCAGAAATAAACTAGTGTGAAATATAATTTACACTGCTGTACGCTGCCTTCGGTAGCCTCCTAAAGTTCCACAAAACAATCTTTACTTCAGTGTATAGGAGTTTTTATAAAAATGTTTAGTTTCTGGCAGCAAAGAGTGGGTTGCTAAATAAAAAAAGTTCATGTTGGTCAGTTCATATCTTATATTCAGCCTTTTTAATGTGCTTAAATACACTAGGCACTCGTGTTACATTCACTTTAATGTTCATTTTCAGTCAGACTAAAACAATATTTGTCTTTTTAAAATGTCATGTAAACGGTTTGGTCTCACAGATAATGTTATTGCAGCTAGGCGTTGTCCACAGTGTAAACACATTCATTAGACTACAATTGGCCTTGCCCACTCTGAAATATAAAAGTGACGCAGATTGTGCATTGACTATTGCGTGTTCAGTACCAGAGTATTAACTAAATCAATTAACTTAAAAGACAAACAGTTTCCATGAACAAGAAGTCTGAGTCTGTGCTCTTTGACCGACTCTGAACAATGTTGTCATAACCATTATTACATCTATAATCATGCCCATTGTGGACTTGGTGATGGAGGTCCCGGGGTCCATGACAGATGAACAGAGCCATGCTGACTGCAAGAGCTAGCAAGACAAGCCCCGTCACTCAGCATCGTGCCCGGAGTCAGCCAGGCGAACCGACCAAACTGCAACAAAGAGCCTTTTTATTCTTCTTTCCTGTTCGCAGCACTCGCCAGCCCTCCAGGCTAAGCTTGTGTGCCCCAAGGACATGGCAAAAAAAAAAAAAAAAAAAAATTCAGAGTCATCAAAATCCAAGTAGTATTCCACTTTGGAGTCCTCAGTTTTTACCAGCAAATATGCTACCAGACTAGGGTCTAGATGTTGTAATATTCAGCCTGATGTAGCAATATGTTAGACATTAAATGGTTAAGTAAATATAAGCTTGAGTAAATATACTGATATGCATTAAATGTACATGCATTGTGAGTCTATGACGTCTTCATTAGGCCAAAACTGGAAGTGTATTAACAATGACTCTAGAAATTCTAGCATTGTTCAAACATTTTATGCAAGTCACAATGTGTTAAACCCCAGTAACAGATTTACTTAAGTAACCTTGTGTAAATATTGATACGCCTTCGATTGTATTGGGAGTCAAAAGACATCTTCAATCCCTGGGAGTGTTTCCCGAGCTCGCCTGCCCATTCAGTCCTGTAAGATAATGGTAACAAACTTGGCTTGCTCTCCTCGAAGGAAGCTCGAACCCGAGGCCCCTGTGATTGTTTGGTGTGAGGGAAAAATTAAGGAAATGAAGAAGAGGGGAGGCGGAGCATGTAAGGAATGCATTGTGAATTGTTTCTGGGACTGCGCAATAATGACTGCTGCTTAAAAAAGCTCATGCAGCGATTATTGACAGGACTGAATGATTAGGCTGCTCCCGAACCCACGTTTGGAACTTTATTTTCATCTGTGACTCTTAAAATTCAAGCGTTGTTAAACATAAATATAATTAATTAAGTAAGCTTGAGTAGCCTACATATTCATATAAATTAGATTTTATAACGTAGGCTATGCAGTCAACGACGTCTTCATTTGCTGAAATCTGAGAGTGTATCATCTGTGAATCTGGATATTCAAGTATGCAAGTCAGGATATGCCCAGAGAGTAGCCAGTCTAACCAACATAATATCTATCTCTCATGTCCTATTATTTTGTCTGACATCAAACCAGATCAGAATGCAGTCCAACTCACATCACGGTTTTTTGCCAAACCTGTTTGCATTAAAGAGAATCTAATCAGTTGTTTCCTGAGATTGTATGGCTGAATTAAGCAAACTCTAGTCCACTACCTTGTTAAAAATGTTATGCCGAAAGACTGGCTTGTCAACTTTTTGTTTGTGCCCCTTTTTCTTTGAAACTTCAGGAAATGCCTATTCTCATTTTCAAATATACACAATGTGTTGTCCTCAGTGAATTGTCCACAGCTCTTGATCAAAACTGTACAGATTCTTGAAATTCCTGCGATGGAAACACTAGAAGCGCCTCACAGTTATTGCAGTGTGACAGCTTGTGAATGTCGATTGTTTGAGCAATTCCAATAATCTTCAAAAAAATGTGCCCTATCATGATCAACATGATGGCTCTAATGTAACCCAACACCTAACTCTCCGTCTTAGCCACACAAAGATACAATTGTTGATGCAGCGGATCATTTTCTGGCCTCCCGTAATGGCTTCCTCTGCATTCTATAGGGTGGGCGTGCAGGTGGCGGAGTAATTAAGGAATATTGCGAGGTGGGCTTATCAATAAATTAAAACGAGGGGACAGAGTTTCTTTCAATTATTGATATGAAGTCTTAAGTATCCTCACTCTTCTTCTGCCCAGGTGGTTACAGGTCACTGACTCCACAGAGGGTGACAGTCAGTGGGGAGATAACCTGCACTGTGAAGGCCACCACGGCTTCCTGCACACCTCGGTTGGTTATGAGAAGTGTATAAAGTGTGTGGCAAAAATGGCTAAAGCTGTTAATCAACTGAACACAGACTGGCATATAACTGCAAGGCTGACCTATGGTCTCAGGACAAAGTGTAGGCTATGTTTCAAAAAATGTCAGCTTGGGGCATGTTGTGAAATCTCTTTTGAGGGTTTTATTATGTTTTAATCATATAAATGTATGCAAATTTGTATTACTTTTTAATTATTTGTATATCTATTTATTTGTTGTTGTTGTTGTTGTTGTTTGTATACAGAAATTTCTTTTAAAAAATGATTAACTCTGCCCTGACACTTTCCAGTTTGCAGGTTTAATAAGGATAAATTAGCTGTACTTCAAACATGTCACACTTTAATCGAAAACCGTCTAAAACGAATATTGCACGCCACCTAGTGACCATAAAAGGTATAGCGCAATAACGCCACTAAATGTATCATTTCTCACAATAAATCTAAAACTGAAAGTGATATGTAATTACAAGAAAACGGATTTTGTTCACTGACAAAATGGAACCAAGAAACAACTTTAAACATTTATAAATTACATTGATAAATTACATAAAACATCTTTTACGTCACAAATGAAAAACTACCACAATCTCTTTTCATAAAAACTTGGCCTCACAGGTTTATAATAAGTTATTTGACAAAATGTTATACATATGAAACAAGATTATAATAATACAACTCACAGAGTCTTACAGAGACTACTTAGACAATTTTATAGACTATTGGCAGGAAAACTGTGTAGGCTATAGCTCAAAGGCTGATCTTTCATAACACATCATTTCTCTATAAAATAGACACAAATAAGACCTATAATAACAGCAGAATAGACCTAAATCAGAGTAATACAATATTTAATTTTTGACAGGAATGAAAACAAGGCTGTGAGGGACAAAAGTGCAGTGTGTTTAAAGGATATTTTATTTATCATGATATAACAACATGCCAATTGTTTAGCTGATTATCTTTTTTCCAAAAAAAATTATGTTAAAATAAAAAAATCCATAAAACAATTTTGAAAGTTGTGAGTTGTAAAAATTATATCAAGGATCAGTACAGAATGTATGCAATTGTAATACTGCAAGTGCCCTCTCAGCTTTATTTTAATCTGTTTTAAATTCATTATGGAGTTTAACTTCATTGTTGACAGTTAAAGTATAGATCTATGACATGAAGGTGGACAGCAAAGTCTTGGACATGGTGGTTGACAAATGTTACTGTTGAAACTCTGAATTATGATGCATACTTTGTTGTCAAATCTGAACACAGTGTTGAGATGCCGTTATAATGAGAGTTCCACCCATTCACTGGAATGGATGCATTGATGACAAAGTGATGCTACATTAATTTCTCCAAATATGTTCAGATGAAGAAATAAACTCATCTACACCTTGGATGACCTGAGGGTGAGTAAATCTTAAGTGAATTTCATTTTTGGGTGAAATATTCCTTCAGTTGAAAATCACCTTTCTTTTGCTGTCATGAAACATTGTAACTGTCAGGGTTATGGACCTGTGTGTGTTTTGCTCCCTGTGACCCAGTTTATGTCTCCCGTGGTTTGTTAATCTGATTTCAGGTGTGTCTAGTTTCTTCCCCATGTCTTCCATGTCCCCATTAATTTAGTCATTCCATACACCTGTGTTTCCCCAATGATCCTGTGTTTATAAGCCTTAGTCCATTCAGTTTATGTTTGTCGGAGATTAGACATCTACCAGTGTTTGTCCTGCGCTCCTATCTACCCTTTGGATTATTGAAATTAAAAGAAGAGTATTATGCATTCCGTGTTTCCTCGCTCCTCGTAGTGTGACAGAATCTCCGACCTAAACAGTTACCTCCGTTTGTTTACCCTCCGTTTTGTGTCTGTTGTGTGTTTTATGGTTCCCCTCCTTCACCCCAAATTTCTCCTCCTGCTGGAGCAGGGAGGCCAATCTCTTGAGGACCATACCAGACAGTTCCTGTTGTTAGCTCACATCACCATCTACCCGGACGACGCCCTCTGCACTTTCTATGATGCAAGCCTGAATGCCGAGTGCAGAGCGCTGTCGTCCGAAGATAGTCCTCGGGAGGAATTCGCGCCTTCGTGGAGTGGACTCTGGTGAGAAACGGGTCGCCACTTACTATCCACCTCGTAGATGATCTCGCCAGATCCACTCCGCACCCAGAGCCCATCCCAACATATCCCCCAACCGACGAGCACATGCCCGAGCCCACCGCTGACGGAGAGCCAGAGCCCACCGTGACCGACCAGCCATCGCCGCATGGAGCGACAGTGCTGAGGATCGCCGCAGAGCCAGTGCTGCTGAAGACGTCAGTCAAGGTATGTGAGCCGGCAACAGCACCTGCGATGAGGGAGAGCGGCGCAGACGACTGAGGGTGAAAAAGGGCCAAAAGGGCCAAAATGAGGAGGAGGATCTCATTGACTGGGAATCTGATCTGGAGATCAAACTGCCCCCTCTCCAGTTGTCTCGGCTGGTCCTGTAAAGCCCTCCTTCGTCCATGGTTCCCTCGTCCAGCCCTGAGGGGGGTTCTGATTCTCCAGTGCCTGCTCCTAGAATGTACCTGCTCCTCGAAAAAATGCACACCCTCCGACCTGCTCCTGCCGTCTCCACCGCTGTCGTCTGGCAGCCTCTCTGCTCACCCTCAGCCCACCATCTATGCGGTGCGATCATCGCGGGACTGCCATCCTCCAGTGTCGCCATGGTCAGAGTCTCCCTCACCTCCTCCTCCAACTTCCGAGGCCTGGGTCCGTTGATCCGTCGGCTCCACCATGGCTCCTGGCTCCCTCATCTCCATCGTGGCCCGCCAGTCCACAAGCTCTGCCTGGCTCCCTCGTCCCTCTGGCTCCACCTTGGTCTGGCGTCGACCATCCTGCGCCTCAAGACTTGGCTTCACCTCATCCCTCCATCCCTCTGGCTCCATCAGGCTCCTTCATCCCCTTGGCTCCACCTTTGTTGCTCCGGCTCCACCGTGGCCTCCCAGATCCACATCTCCGCATCGGTTGCTGGCACCATCGGCTCCACTTGGCCTGGGTCCTGCTGTGCTCTTCCTGCTCCGGGTCTGTCCTGTTCCTTCCTCCTTCATCGTCCCCCTGGACCCTTTCTGCCGGTCCCCTGCCGGGTGTCCGTCCTCCTTCAGAAACTCCTCCTCAGTTCCCACCCTCACCCCCCTTCTGTTGTATCTGTGGTACTAGGATGCACCTTCTGGGAGGGGGTGATATGTCAGGGTTATGGACCTGTGTTTTGCTCCCTGTGACCTAGTTTCTGTCTCTCGTGGTTTAATTTGATTTCAGGTGTGTCTAGTTTCCTTCCCCATGTGTTCCATGTCCCCGTTAATTTAGTCATTCCATAGACCTGTGTTTCCCCAATGATCCTGTGTTTATAAGCTGTAGTCCAGTGCTTCCCAAACCCATCCTGGAGGCCCCCCGCCCTGCACTTTTTGTATGTCAACCTTATGTAACACCTGATTCTACTCATCAGCTCATTAGTAGAGTGCAAGAGCTAAATTGAGTGTGTGATTAGGGAGACATACAAAATGTGCAGGGCAGGGAGTCCTCTAGGACAGGTTTTAGGAAGCACTGCTCTAGTCCATTCACTTTGTGTTTGTCGGAGATTATACGTCTACCAGTGTGTGAGTCCTGTGCTCCTGTCTACCCCATGTACCCTTTGGATTATTGAAATTAAAAGAAGAGTATCGTACATTCCGTGTTTCCTTTCTCCTCGCTCCTCGTTACACATAGTGTGACAGTAACATCATATGATCTTTTTTTTTTTCATGCTACTTTATTGTGGTTTTATTTGTCTTTAACACTTCTGGCTATCCATAGTGTCTTGTTTCTGGTTTAACCAATTCTTCTGAATTTTTAATCTTTTAGCTTTGCTCTTGAGAGCCCTTTTTACATGTAAAAAAATTTTTTTTGCCCATGAACTAAAACTGTCAAAACTATTTCATTAACTTCACAAATTTTATAAATAGAAACTTACAAGATTTATAACTGAATTTTCATTTATAAGCATTATTTCAACTGTAACACATGCCAAAAGTAAGATCAAATGAAACATTTTGATTCTATTTTCCCATAAAATGGTAAATATAGCAATAAAACGTGACCACTAATTTCGTCAACACTAGTTGCTGTGTACTGCAATAAACTTAGTTAAGACTGTGTCCTAAGAGTTTGACCAACTAGCATAACCAAGGGGTGATCAAATTTTCTAATTCAGCTTAGACTTATTTACATTTTTATTACCAGTATTAAAGAAAAAAATTAAATGAATAACTTGTAAGACACTTTGTGCAACCAGCCCCAGATCCTTCATTTACATTTTACATTACAGATTTGAGGTAATGGGATTTAATAACTAGATTTAAAATAGCAGTGTTCTATCAAACAAATTAGATGATTACATTTGCCTTACATATGCGGATGAGGTCTTTCTCTACTAACTATTTGTATGTTTTTTCTACTGTCTGTCTACTGATCTTCTGGATCAGATTTCTTTCAGGTGAAGTCAGATTCTTCATTTGTGACTAGTAGGCCTATGCAATTAGGCGATTAGGCCTATACTTGATTATTTATACTAATAACACGTTTGTTTTAAATATCAAACGCGATCTAGATTTAGTATGTAGGTTTTAGGCAGTATGAATGTGATTGCATAACGCGATTGTGCGCTCATCTCCCGTTGGCTGCTCGTGCGCTTCTCAAAGTGGAGGGAAAGGGAAGGAGGGGGCTCCAGCTCGCGCTTAAATACACAACACAACTACTATGTAACAGCCACGTAATATTCATCCACGGGGGTTTACGGGAATAAAAATTAATATAGTCGACGGAGTTTTTAAAAATCAGGTAAGTCCCGTTTTCTATGTCGTTATTTGTCTTCTTCAAATCAGAACAATGTAATGGCGCGACGTGCCAAGTACGCATCAGCGCACTGGATTAGTGTTTGTTTACTAAGCTTCTTGCTCCTGCTCCAGTTCACCAGGTCCACTCTTTATGAGGAATGAATCATGCATATTTATTTAAATACTTCACTTTGGCCCAAGTCTGGCCATTTGTTTGTCGAAAAATCATTTACAAAAAAACTGTTTTAACAAAACACAGTCTTTGCTGCAGAATAGGGCACATCCAGAATGTTTAATTAAGTTCATTATTAATGACACATGTGCGTTGTGTTATGCAACTGCAAGCCTTTGGGGGCTGCATGCTTTATCAGCGTTTTACTTGACGATTCCTGCCCGGTCCAGCTAAAGTATGAGCTTTAAATCGCTCGACAGGCCCACATTCGTCAAACATAGATGTTTAAACACAAAAGATCGTTTTTGCACATATGCGCGCGCTCTGCACAGTTTTTACTCGAAAAAAAAAACACCTCTTTAAACACGCATTCAGGACCGTAGACAAAGAGTTCCGAGCGAATATTTTCGTATGGAAGGTTTTTAAATGGTTTCCCGATAAATGTCTGTAGTTGAGAATCAGGAACACGTGTATGAAGTATTGAATTAGTTTGTTTTGGTTCGTGGGACTTTAAATGGAAGGATTCCTCCTGCAGCGTGGCGGGACACACACACCCCCTCTGCTTTAGCGCGCTTAAGTACACAGTGTTCCAGGCTTTTGTTAGGGGCCCCAGGTACTTCACTGCTGACTGTGAAAACATCAGATACTTTTGCTTGCTTTATGTTTTAGATAAAGCATTCTCTTTGCACGAAATTCATAATTCATTCATTTTTTAAAATCTTTGTGTCCTTTGATATCTTCCTACATTAAGCTTTTTAAAAATAGTATGTCATATATATATATATATATATACACACACACACACAGTTGGTGGTATTGTTTAGGTGACTTCTCCACTTCTCTTCTTCTGCAGTTATTCTGCATAAATTAATATATTTATAGACATATTTTGTCATTAATTTATTCATTAATTTATTAATTATTCATTTAAAAACGTTTTTTGCACACTGCAGATAAACATTATACCAAAGCTTTATCCTAAACTTTAGTGATGCAAAAATCGATACTGAATGCATTTATTTAAAGAATGTTTATTGGGCTACTTTATCACTGTTGCTGCGGGTTGTTTTTCATGTCTGCGGGTTGAAGCAACCCCAATAATGTGATATTTAGCCCCTAAAATGTGAATTTTACCAGGGGAACCCCTCCAAAAAACATGCTTATATTAGCCCCTCTAGCAACCCTGCACTGGACCACAAACCCAGTCATAAAATCAATTTTTTTAAATTGAGAATTATACATAATCTGAAAGATTAAAAAAATAAAAAGCTTTCTATTGATGTATGGTTTGTTTGGATAGGACAGTATTTGGCTGAGATACAACTATTAGACAATCTGGAATCTGAGGGTGAAAAAAAAAAATATTGAGAAAATCGCCTTGTCTTAATTAAGTCCTTAGCAGTGCATATTACTAATCAAAAATGAAGTTTTGATATATTTACGGTAGGAAATGTACAAAATATCTTCATGGAACATGATCTTTACTTAATATCCTAATGATTTTTGGCATAAAAGAAAAATCTATAATTTTGACCCTTACAATGTATTGTTGGCTATTGCTACAAATATATCTGTGTGACTTAAGACTGGATTTGTGGTCGAGGGTCACATATTTTAGTGCATGCTGCAGATAAATGTTAAAGCAAGTCCATTAGCACATGCACTGATGTAGAATTTCTGCATGACTTGTTTTCATGTTGGCCTACAGTGTCACATGTAAATGCCATGTGCAAAGCGCCTCCTATTTTACATGAATGTGGGGAAGGTTGTATTAAATTTGTTCTGTACAATACATTTCATAAAAGTTTGCTGCTCTTCTATAGAGAATAATTTAATACGTTTTTTGAAATTTGGAGAGCAACTTTTGAATCTGGCAAATTTGATACCTTTGAATTAATTGATCATTCGAGTTCATTTGAATATTTTGAATAATATTTTAAGTATAGACTTATTTATTTACCATATTTAACAATAGACTTACCATTAGTGTCATTAATCAAACACATCATGACAATCTATAAGTACGTTGTGGATCAAGGTAGCTACTGTTATGCTTGATATCTTCCAGTTAACCAGAATGCACGCTGGTTGTGCAGTTGTAGTTCACAACGAGCATGTTTCTGCAAAGAGGCAATATTCATATCCAGTTGCCCTGCAGGTGTGTACGTGAGTAAGGTGTTCATCTGGTTCTCAGCAAACCCAAATACACAGACACGCACAAAGCTTGCTTTTCTGCCTCACTGGTAATGTTCCCTGACAGAAGGGCCATTGACTAATTCATAAGGCAGCCCTTAAACTGTTTTCCCTATCAAATATATTCACTATGCACAAACATGAACAAACCCACTTTGTTATGAGGCTTACTAACAAACACATTATTGTATTGACTGATTCAGACACAAGCTAACGTTCAGTCTGTGCTCTAAAGCCATAATTCATTACATATTGACTATTGAATGTTTTACATCCCTCAGTGGGATTTGCACTTTCAAAGGTGGTATGTAGAGACCTTGAAGAGACAGATGATACATACAAGTATGTAATTACACATGTAATCTTTAAGGCAACTATATAAGCATTAAACAGATGTGCCAAACCAGAAAAGAGGCCCAAAACACAGACAGCTTTGTTAGTTTTGTGTGTATGTTACATACATTGCTCCTCTTACTTCTATGTTCTTCAACTCCAGGACTCTCCATATTTCTGCAGAGCTACTTGGCATGAAATGTGAGAACTACTAATGTTTATGTGGTCGAGTTGAGCTGGAGGTGTGGCACACCAGAATACCTTAAGCTATCCATGATATTTTTTTCAATAATCATCCAGAGCGGCTGTCAGTTCTATCACTCAAGGGCAATTCTAAGCCTTATGTCGCAAGCAGCATTTACCACATTCTTAAAAGCCACAGTTAAAGCGGTAGATACATTTAAACAGATACGAAGCCCCTTGCTTTGTACTGTCAAAGTCTAAGTTAGAGGCCAATGTGTCATTTGTGATAAGGAGATCTACAGTGAACAAAGGATTTCAGAACTTTTTTGGTTTGTGACTCCATATTGAATCTATATTTGAAATCATGAAAAGGTTTGTTTGGTTATTTTACATTTTCTGTTTAGAGGTTTTTTTTATATGCATATTTAGCCATTCAAACAAAATGATGTTTCTCCATGCTCATCAGGAATGCTACAACTACATTATCTGTCACACTCACCATACAAAGTAATACATTGCTTATTGTAGATTTGTTTCAAGACTGACTGAAAATTCAGCTTGCCATCACAGGGAAAAAAACTCCCTTAATCAAAAATTAAATGAAAATAAAGTTTTGCTGCATTTTGATTAAATGCAGCCTTGGTGACCAATCTTTTACAAGTAAAAGTTGGTCCAAAAGCTATGATACATGGGTTTTAAGCAGTCTTTATCATTTGGGACTTCCATACAGTAAATGTACATACATTTCTAGATATTACATGAGGGGTATTTTTTTGAACAAATGTTTTCTTCCATAGGATGGCATATCCTGTAGATATTCTGACAAATGTGGATTATGAGACCTTAGAGCTAACAGCTGAGGAATACATGTCTCAGCTCCCCTACAGAAATACAGAGTACTTCAGCCTCTCTGATTCCAAACAGGTAAGATGAACAAGTATATTGTCTGCAAATTTTCCCTCCAAAATGTATATAAATAATTTTCTGTGAAAAGTAAAAAAATGTTCCCTTTAAATAAGTAAATACTTTACTATTCAAAATAAAGGATTAAGGACAAATTATGTTTTCGGAATATTGACTTTGTGTGTTTTTTGTGTTTTCCCAAAGAATCCTATTTTTTCAACAAGGTGTCGAATACATTTGCACAATGTGACTTTAAAACATTTTGTTATGATAAACATTTTCACATTTTCAATTATGTTCCCTCGGTGACAGATAGAAATTGGACTCTGCAATGTGAGTTTTGTCCCTCTATATGGAGCAGATAGTGAAAAAAAGCTCCTTGCATTGTTCTCACCTGATAACTCTAACACAGGTAAGTGATGAAAACCAGAACATTTTTTTTTAACATGCTGTGAGGCTAATACTGTAAATTTTAACAGATTTATTACGATAATCTGCAGTTGTAGGTCTATATTTGCTGGATCGGTGGTGGAGGGTTGAAGATGTTCTTAAAACAGCAGAGCCCTCAAGAACAGGCCTGAACAAGGTCAGTGTTTTCATTTTTAACCAAGGCCAGTAATGCTTCGATTAATGACCTAATGTGTCATCATTAGCAAATTGGTTTCTTTTGCAAATTTGTATAAGTAAATGTTAATAACTAGTGCCATATTTTCCCCAGGTCAGCACCCTTGGGGAAAGGATAGTCCTATATGTTCTCAACAGAATTGTGTTGAGAAATGAGAAGAGCAGTGAAGATGTTTTCTTTCTCTGTCATTGTGAGCATGAAGCTGCAAAAATACTATGGAAGGATGGAGAGGCCATTGGCTTTTACTCATTCAAACCCAAAGGCAATGACAGTTCCTTCAAAGCCTCATGTACAATTTCATACCTTACTTGTTGGTTACTTCATGTTTCTCTTCACTTACAGGTAGCTTATGCAGAAACTTCTTGACCCAATGCTATCTACTTCCTGTAATGGACACAGTATTTGTCAGGAAGTGTCACCGGGGCCAGGGTCATGCCATAAAGATACTGGAAGACTTTGTTGGTAGCTTCAGAAATGAGTACATAGGGTTAAAATTTCCTCTTTCAGAAGCTATGTATAAAGGTATAAAAGCAGACCTACAGTCCGGTCAAATGTCATATTTTCTCATATAACAGATATCATTCTTGGTTTCTATGCTTGGCATCTAACTCTTTCTTTACAGTTTGTGAAAAGTACTTCAGTATATATCCAGAAGACAAGGAGCTTCTGTGGGAAGTAGAGAAAATAGGAAGCCCTTTCCAGAGAACTCTAATAGCCAACAGGCTACAGAAGTTGAAGCTAAAGGGTAAGAAAAATATCTGTATTTTTAGCTTCAGTGATATGGAAATATTGATATTTGTAATTATTTGTGATGATGAATTTAATGGATTAATCATGTAATTAATCCGATTGAAAATTTTAAGGGATTTACGGTCCTAATAATGTGTTATGTCTTTAACAGAGAAGGACCAGGTTGTGAGCAAACTGGATTTTGACGAAGATGATGCCACTGCTCCAATGGAAATTGAGATCACAAAGATTCAGGAAACCACTGAACATACGGTGGAGATTGTGGTACTCTAATTTCTGTTATTTTTGTATTAATTACAGAAAATGTATTCAGTTAACTTTCCTATTTGATTCAAAATTGATTTGGGAAATTCAGACCATTTCAAATACAATACTATTTATAAATTTGATTTATAGGATTTTTAAAATATTTCTCCTAATGTATCATAGGCAAGGAAAAGAAAAAAAGCTTCAGACTGTTTATTGTACCAAAAGTGTCTTGAAAGGAAACCCGTTACTAACATGAGCGTATAGGTTACTTGGACTACAACAGAGAATGCAAAACTAACAAACAGTGTTTGTGAGTGACCAGAGATGCATAAAAATTGAATCAGTAACTTTAATCCAAATATCACAACGTGAAAGTATCATTATCTCACTATAATTTACTTTTATATTATCTCAAGACTACATGTGTAAGTACAAGAGAAAGCAAATATCTAAAATTAAACTTCAAATGATTTCTGCATGCAGTTGTGCCCACATAATTAGTTGGCAACTAATTAGATTTTTAGCATTTTGAATATTATATAGAGTAAATGTCAAGATCGATGCATGTGATTCTTCAGCCAATGCATCAAGGCCATGGCTGAATGGTTAAACTCATATTAAAGGGTTAGTTCAGCCAAAAATGGAAATTATGTCATTAATGACTCACCCTCATGTCGTTCCAAACCCGTAAGACCTCCGTTCATCTTCAGAACACAGTTTAAGATATTTTAGATTTAGTCCGAGAGCTTTCTGACCCTCCATTGAAAATGTATGAACGGTATACTGTCCATGTCCAGAAAGGTAATAAAAACATCATCAAAGTAGTCCATGTGACATCAGAGGGTCCGTTAGAATTTATTGAAGCATCGAAAATACATTTTGCTCCAAAAATAACAAAAATTACAACTTTATTCATCATTTTCTTCTCTTCCGGGTCTGTTGTGAGCGCGTTCACGACGCTGCAGTGACGCCGCTGACATATGACGCTGCTGACATGTTTTCTTTGTTATTGGGCGCACCAGAAAACACGTCAGCAGCGTCGTACGTCAACAGTCACAGCAGTCGCGTTCACAACAGACCCGGAAGAGAAGATAATGATGAATAAAGTCGTAATTTTGGTTATTTTTGGAGCAAAATGTATTTTTGATGCTTTAATAAATTCTAACGGACCCTCTGATGTCACATGGACTACTTTTATGATGTTTTTATTACCTTTCTGGATGTGGACAGTATACCGTACATACATTTTCAATGGAGGGTCAGAAAGCTCTCGGACTAAATCTAAAATATCTTAAACTGTGTTCCAAAGATGAACGGAGGTCTTACGGGTTTGGAACGACATGAGGGTGAGTCATTAATGACATAATTTTAATTTTTGGCTGAACTAACCCTTTAACTGACTGCTAGTTTAGATAACAAAATTACTGTATGTACAGATATATTACAAAGGGAATCTTATATCTAACATTTATATCAACTTTCAAATTTTAGGAGGAGACCATCATAGACATCACCAAAGGTAAGTATGAATTGTTGGTTGAACAATAATTTGCTCAAAAAAGTTTATTCAGCTGAATCTAGCTGATGTTCGTCACTGTTACAGAAGTAGATGACATACCTGTTACAAGGCGTGGCAGAGGTAGCAACCTAAAACGAAGAGCTATCAGAGAAAATTCAGAGGAGAGGCTTTCAGAGAATATAATCAGGTAACATATTATTTGTCAGCAGAATGCATAACAGTATTGATTACTACACTATGTATATAAATAACTATGTCTCACAAAGGGTGGAAGACATTGAGGCAGGAGTTGAAAGTTCAGTCGAGGTGGCAGCCGTGGAAAATCTTAACACTTTTTCTGTAAAAGAATCAGAAACAGTACTCAGGGTATGTATTCAACTGAATAAACATCATGTTTGCTTCAGTAATAACAGCTTGAACATTATTATTATGCACTTTGTTTTCTTAAAATGGCCTTTTGTAATTTTCACACTTTCAGTTCATTAATTAACATCTCTCTTCTCTTAATTTGGCAGAGCTCAGTAGACACAGTAACTGCAACTGTGACAAACTTTGCAGAGTTTAGAGGATCACAAAAAGAGGAGATGCATGACATTGAAAAAGACATTGTCACAGCTACATCCGAGGGGAGTCCAGTCACCCACCTCACCACAGCTGGGGAAATAAAGAACCAAAGAAGTAGTAAAGAGGAATGTGAAATGGTTATTAAGGAGTACACTATAGATATACAAGGAGCCACTATAGGGTCTATTGAACAAAACCAACTTCAGTCTGTGGTGGACGTAGAAATTGTTAAGATGAGTACAGGAACTGAAGAAGAAAAAAATGAAAATTTAGGGAAGAACAAAGAGGTTGAGGAAGATGATTCTGTGTGTGAGGCAGAGATGGAGGAAATAAAACAAATGCCAGATAAACCGAGAGAGGAAAAAACTGTGAGTGAGACCGAGGTGCCCGAGCAATCAGAGACTCATGCTAAATCAACTGAAAAAGTACAAGCACACTGGGATATGGAGATAACAGAGAATAAAGAAAGAGCAGAAGATGAGGTTATGGCAGAAAGTGAAAAGGACCTAATTGAGGAAAACAGAGATGACAACACAGGCCAAGAGAAAACTAAATCAAAGGATGAAGACACAGTTCTGCAGTCTGTGGTAGTTGAAGACCAGATAGAGATGGAGGCAGATTCTGTGAGAGAGGTCCTTACTACTGAAGAGGTCTTATGTGACCAGCCCAAACAAAATGAAGCTGAAACAGAAGTCTCTGAACCAAACCAAACAATGTCAAACAAGGATACACTAATTGAAAAAGCAAGTAAACATAAATTAGGCCCTGATGAGGCAGAACAGGTCTTCAACAAGAGCAGATTACCTCAAAAGAGATCATCAGGTTTAACTCCTTCAAGGAGGTCCAAAAGACTCAGGCATGAGCCTGCTGAAAAAGACCTTACAACTACAAAGTCTGTGAAAACAGGCCAACAAGGATCCAAACATCACAGCAAAGTAATGATGCAAGATGAAGATATTGAACAATCAACAGATGAACATAAGGCAGAGTCTGAGGTTGAGGAATACAAAGAAAAAGACATGCCTACAGTGGAAACTGTATCTTCTATGGACGTTGAAATTACACAGGTTGAGGAAACTGTATTTCCTGAAGTTTCTAAATTAGTGGAAAGAAAAGAAACAGATCCAGAAAAAGCACCACTACAGTCATCTGTGGAGCCTCCTGAGATACAGGAATCAAAAACAACACCTGAAGAGGATGACGAGACAGTGGAGAATAGCACTGTGATGTTGACTTTGAGTGAAGCCAAAGTTGTGCTTGTAGATCTGCATGAACTTTCTTCTAAGGAGGCAGGTGATAATCATGGAGAGATCAGTATTCCTGAACAAGAGGAAATGAAACTCACCATGTCATCTGAGCTACAAGCAACTGAAGAAAATATGAGAAAAGAAGAACAAGATGGTACATTAGACACTAAACCTATGGAAGAACCGGCCTGTACTACTACAACAGAAGGATACGTTGTAGCAGCTGATGCCAACAGAACTCCAGATCAATCAGCTGCATACAAAGATCAAGAAAATGAGCCAGAATCAGAAACCACAGAGGTTGTTCTTCTAAGCCAAGTTGAGAAACCAGAGAAAACAGACACTGAACAAGATAAAGAGGATAAACAAGATTTGTATGAGGCAGACAATTTTCCAAAACAAGGCAAACAAACTCAAAAGAAAGGCTCTATCGACATCCCAAGTAGATCCACAAGACTTAAAGATCAGTCTGTTGACCCTGGGCAGACAGTTAGATGTCTTAGGAGCACTTTGAAACCAGTCAAGATCACCCCTGTTAGGAGATCTGCACGTAGCAAAGCAGTGATTCAACAGATGGAAAGTGTTGAGCCTCAAGTTGATGCAAAACTCAGGACTGATGGCAACCCTGAGAGGGATGAACTTATTGCGGAAGATGTAAGTCCAGAGGAGAATGAAATGGCAAACACAAATGCTGAAGAAATTGCAAGTGTTGAATGTGGAAGTTCTGAACTCCTTAGAGCTGCAGAAATAGATGATAAAGAGAAAGAACCTCAGATTACAAAGGTTACTGAGGAAATCCCACTTATAGAAACAGAAGCTAAGGAGGATGTATTAGAAAACAGAGTTGAAGACATCAAAAATATTGAGAACAAGGAAGCAAATTTAGCTGGACAATTGGACAGTGACATAGAGATGAGCAGTCTTGCTCAGGAGGTATATCTCCAGGAAGAAGAGGTACCAATCAGCACAGAAAGACATCTCAGACGTAGAACAATAAGAGTTCAGACTCCACTGACAAGGAAATCTAGATGTATAAAGAAACAAAAAGCTGAAGCAGATGTTGAACATCAGGAAAGACACACAGTGATGAGCAAGAATAAAACTGATACAATCTTGATGACAAAAGAGAGAGAGGATGAAATGGATCAAGATGTCAACAAGATGGAGAACAAAGAAGAACATTTCGCTGAGTTGGAGCCAGTGGAAGAACAAAACATAAGTATAAATGAATATGAAAAAACATCAGCAATAACAGAAGAGACTGTGGATGCGTGTATACCAATTTTTACAACTGAGGCTAGTTTGGAAAGTCTTGATGAAATAGTAAACACAAATACTGAGGAAACCGCAGTTCCAGAGAGTCCCGGACTAACTTTGGGTGTAGAAATACATGATCAGGAGAAAAGATTTCAGATTGTTGATGGTCATGAAGAAAAGGTCTCACTTGTAGAACCTGGCAAGGAGGTAGAGAATGGTGATGGTACTCCAGTAATAAAATTACAAAGAGCCACAGTAGTACTTGTGGATTTGAGCAAACTTTCCCAAAACACAGAAGGAGAGGTTGAGGCTTCAGAAGACCTGACACATTTCCAAATGGAGGAAAAACTGGAACTGTATGATCTAGATAAAAGTGAACAAGAACCGTCTAATCTGGCATTAGAAGAGGAGGAACAAGAAGAAGTACAAACACAGGAAGACACTGAAAAGACCCCTGAGGAAGAGAAAATGGAGGAAGAAAACACAGTTGAAGAGCAGAACAAACTCGATAAACAAGACATGACATTTGAAGAGCAAAAGCCAACTGAAGATTTGGCCACAATGCCAGCTGAGGGCAGCCTGGTGGAAAGCAATAAGATTGAAAACAAACAGAATGAGGATGAAGGGGTGAGCGGTCTTGCCCAGGAGAATCCTGTTCAAGAAAACTTAGAAGAGGAGGCACCAGTCAGCACACAGCGAAGTCTTAGACGAAGAACAAAAAGAGTTCCGTCTCCACCAAGAAGAAAATCTAGACGTATACAAAAACAAGGGGCTGACGTTCCTGAAGATAAAACTGAAATATTCCTAATAACAGAAAAGGAAGCTGATGAGGTGGACCAAGGTGTAGAAATAGTTAATAAAGAGAAAGTGCCTCAAACATCAATTGTAGATACTACTGAGGAGGTGATCCCACTCGTAGAAGCAGAACCTGAAGATAATGTCGTAGAAAAAGGAGTTGAAGAAATCAACAAGTTGGAAAACAAGGAAGCAAATTTAGCTGTAACAAGAGACACAGGTGAGGAGACATCTGAGGTGGAAGAAGAAGCCAATTTAGAGCAACAGCAAAATGAGGCATTGGTTAAAAATGACAAAGAAACAGCTGAGACAGAAACATCTGTGGTGTTTGCCCCAGTGGTTGGCAAAGAGCAAATATTCATTGAAGGGGGGACTACCATCCAAATAGAGAAGGAGGTCTCACAGGTCACACTTGTAGAAGCAGAACCTGGTGAGCAGGTAGAAAAAGACGATGGTTCTCCAGTAATACAACTGCAGAAAGCCACAGTAGTACTTGAAGATTTAAGCAAACTTTCCCAAAATACAGAAGGAGAGAGTGACACTCCAGAAGTCCTAACACATTCCCAGACAGAAGAAATACTGGAACAGGATAAACCAGATAATAGTGAATCTCAACTATGTAATCTGACATCCGAAGAAGAAGAACAGCTAGAACAACTACAAAAAGAGGAAGATACTGAAAAAAATCCTGAGAAAGACAAAATGGAGGATGAAAACACAGTTGAAGAACAGAATGAACCCGATAAACAAGACATGACATTTGAGCAGCAAAAATCAACAGAAGATTTGGAAGAACACAATGACTTAAAAGTGACAGAGATCGTAGAAGTTTATAGGGCTGTAGATGAGGATGTGGAAGAAGCAGTAAATTCTGGAGAGCATCCTGAAAAAACAACAACAATGGCAGATGAAACAAATATGAGTCTGGAGGCAGAAAAAGATTGTAACATTTCTTTTAAAAAAATGCAAACAGACAGTGACATAGAAATGAGTGCGCTTGCTCAGGAGGCACCAGAAACTGACCAGGAAGTCTTAGAAGAGGAGGCATCAGTCAGCACAGAGAGATGTCTCAGGCGTAGAACAATAAAAATTCAGTCTCCACCTAGAAGAAAATCGAGACGTTTACAAAAACAAGAGGCTGAAGCTTTTGAAGGTAAAACTAGAAACATCCCAATAAGAGGAAAGGTAGTTGATGAAATGCAGGAAACACTTAAGAAATCAACTGTAGAGGCTACTGAGGTCATCCCATTTGTAGAAGCAGAACCTGAAGATAATGTAGCAGAAAAAGGAGTTGAAGAAATCAACAAGATTGAAGACAAGGAAACAAATTTAGCTGTGACAAAAGACTCAGATGAGAAGACACCTGAGGTGGAAGAAGAAGCCAATTTAGAGCAACAGCAAAACGAGCCATTGGTTAAAAATGACAAAGAAACAACGGAGACAGAAAAATCCATGGAGATTGACCCAGTGGTTGGCAAAGAGCAAACATTTATTGTAGGGGGGACCACCATCCAAATAGAGAAGGAGGTCTCACGGGTCTCACTTGTAGAAGCAGAACTTGATGAGGAGGTAGAAAAAGATGATGGTACTCCAGTAATACAACTGCAAATTGACCCTGTGGTTAGCAAGGAGCAAACATACGTTGTAGGGGGGACCACCATTGAAATAGAGGAGACATTCTCACAGGAGGAAAGCACAGAAACCGAGCAAAGTGACAATGAAAGGATCACAAAGAGAAGTCTCAGGCTCAGTGCGAAATCAGTCACAGCTACACAGAAGACCAGAAAATCTACACGTCTCCACAAAGTAGAGTTGGACCCAGTGAAAGAGACAAATATGAGTAGAAATGAACATGAAGAAACCTCAACAACAATGGAAGAGACTGTGAATGTGTGTATGCCAATAATTACAGTTGAGAGCAACTTGGACACTCTTGATGAAATAGCAAATACAAATGTTGAAGAAACTACAGCTGTTGAACCTGAGACTACTGAGCTGCTGACGAGTGAAGAAATAAATGATAAAGAGGAGCCCTCAAAGATTGTAGAAGAGGTCCCACCTAAAGAAGCAGCACCTGATGAGGAGGTGAAAGATGATGGTACTCCAGTAATGCTGCAAAAAGACACACTATTACTTGTAGATTTAAACAAACTTTCTCAAACTACAGAAGAACAGACTGACACTCAAGACGTCCTGACACATTTTCACACAGAGGAACAACTGGAATTGTATGAACCAGATAAAAATGACTATCAACTATGTAACCTGATATCAGAAGAGGACCAACAAGACATGACAGTCGAGGGGCAAAAACCAACAGACGATTTGGTAGGACAGAATGATGTAAAGGAGAGAGAGAATGAAGAGGAATGTAAGATGGTCATAGTTGAAGATGTGGAAGAAAGTGTAAAATCTGGAGAACATCCAAAAGCAACAACAGTCGAAGGCAACACAAATATAATTCAGGAGACAGAAAATCAAGATATTTCTTTAAAAGAGAAACAAATGAATAGTGACCTAGAGATGAGAAGTCTTGGCCAGGAGGCACCAAAAGCTGTCCAGGAAGTCTTAGAAGAGGAGGCATCAGTCAGCACGGAGAGAAATCTCAGGCGTAGAACAGTAAAAATTCAGTCTCCACCAATAAAGAAATCTAGACGAGCACAAAGAAAAGAGCCTGAAGTTTTTGAAGATAAAACTGTAACAGTCCAACTAACAGGAAAAGGAGATGAAGAAGTGCATAAAGAAGGAGCAGAAATAGATCAAGAGGAAACACTTCAAAAAACAACTGTAGAAGCTACTGAGAACATTGTCTCACTTATAGAAAGAGAAACTGATGAGAATGTAATAAAAAAAGGATTTGAAATAATTAACAACATGGAGAACAAGGAAACAAATTTAGGGAATGAGGCAACCCATGAGATGGAAAGAGACAAAGTCAATTTAGAGCAACAGGAAAATGAGCTATCTGTTGAAAATGAGAAAGAAACAGCTGAAACAGGAAAACCCATGGGGATGGATGAAGGTTCGGTGGTTAACAAGGAGCAAACATACGTTTTAGAGGAGACACCCATTCAAGCAGAGGAAGAGATCTTGCAGGTGGAAAGCTCTGAAACCAATAAAAATAAAAGTGAAAGGACCAAAAGGAGAAGTCCAGTGATCAGTTCTCAATCAGTCCCATCTACACAGAAGACCAGAAAATCTGCACGTCTCAACAAATCAGAGTTGGAACCAATAAAAGATGCAGAGATGAGTAGAAATGAAGAAACTTCTTCAATGACAGCAAAGACGGTAAATGTCTGTTTACCGGTCACCGTTGAGACCAATGTGGAGTATCTTGATGGAGATAGAGAAGATAGAGATGTGAGTAAAAGGGTGGAAACTACTTCAGATGAGCAAGACCAAGACATATCAAATGAAAAGGGAAGGGTGGATGAAGCTGAAATATCTACAGATGTTGAAGATGAGAATTTGACCTTAATTGAAATAACTGAAAATGATATTTGGCTGGAAATGGATAAAATGCAAAAAGATGTAAAGGGGGGAGTTCAGGAAGAAGAAAAAGCAGAGCCTTCACAGGAAAACACAGAGCAGGAAAAAGAAGAAGCAGTGTCACTGGGTGAAAATGTGGGGGAAACCGATCTGACAAATGTATTTAAGACAACAGCTGTGGAGGAGATGGTTGCTTTTGAAAACTCAGACCAAGAAGCAGCTTTCATTACAAGAAGTCTCAGATACCGAACAGTAACAGTCCAATCTACACCAAGAAGTAAATCAAAACGCTTCCACAGACAAGAGCTGGAGTCAGAAAGACAAACTGATCATTTAAATGCCCCTATAGGGAAGGAGAATGAGGCATTAATTGCTGAGGACAGCACTGCTGAATTTGAAAATTTGGAGACAAAAGAGGGAGAGGGCATAATTCAGACAAATACAGATGGGAAGTCAGAAAACTCAGAGACAAAAGATGATACTAAGGAGAAAGGAAACGAAATTCTGTTTGAAATCATGGAAAGTAACAGTGGCAGCCAGGTAAACACTGAACAAAACAAAACTCAAGAAGAAAATCTTGAGAGAGAAGATATGTCGATGCTTAATGAACAGGAGGAGGAAGAGGTTTCCAGTGTACAGAAGGAAGCAAAACCACTCCAAGAAAGAGAAAATGAGGGAGCCGCAGAAGGTGTGCAAGGAAGTTCTGCTGATTTGGAGGAAACAACAGTGGAAAGGAGATCCCTGAGAAAAAGAATGACTGTTGAAACAGCTGCTCCAAGGAAATCCAAACGTCTTCATAAACAAGAGCATGATAACGATAGTGAGCAGGTCAAGGAGGCAGTTATGGGACAGACTGACTCAGTAGAAGTTACATTTACAGAAGACATTGTAGAGCTGAGGTCAGATGCAACTGCAGCAGTTTTTGAGGGAAATAATTTGGGTGAAGAAATACTACAAAAAATACAGAAAAATGGGACTAAATCAGATGGAGAATGTAATGTGCATAAAGACACAGAGCCAGGTGCAGGTGAATCTCAAGAGGAGCAAAAACAGAGCAGATTAAATAAAACCCAGACAGATGAGGATAAAGAAGAGGTTATGACAGATGAAATAATAGAGGAGGTGATAGAGCAACATGTAGATCTCGAGTCCAGTACAAATGAGGGCTTCACTTTAGCGTTAGAGGTAGAGGGAACTTCTGATCAAGAAGAAAACAAAGCAGATGAGCAGAGCGGAGTGGGGATGGAGGCTCAAAAAGAGATATCCCCATCTGCACAAAAATGTGAGAAAGGTGAAGAAAATATCTCTGAAGACGATGAGAAAGGTCTTGCCATTGGAAAGCATGTTCTTCAGAGTAGCTCAACTACTGCTTCACCCAAACGAAAATCAATGAGGCTACAAATGCATGAATCCAAAAAGAAGGAAGATGAATCAGATTCTGAATCAGAAGTACAACAATCCTCGAAACAGAGACATCAGAGGAAAAGAAAAGCCATTACTGACTCAGCATCAGCACGCAGATCCAAACGCCATGTTAGGGCAAGAATCGTTTAGCAGATTAGTGATTTGTGGCTCTTGTTTTAGTACAAGACTCGTATGCATTGTTTAAGGGACCAACCAACCAATTATATAAATAATGTGAAATTTTTCTATTACATTTTCATATGCAAAACAACACAAACTATTTTCAACAACTATAGATTTTTTTCTGAATTATTTGGGATTTTATAAAACAGGTGTTTCTTGAAATTAGGATTTACTGAAATAAGCATGTTCAGTGTAACATTTAGTTGATAAATGTCTAACTATAATATCTTTAGTTTAGACACTTTCATGATTTTCTATATTATGCATTGTAAATTCATTATAGAGGTAGTTTTTTCGTGTATAGCACTATTTTTATATTCAATTAAATGAAACATGCAACGGTCCACTGCAATCAGTTTGGTTCTGAATTGGATGATACATTTATCTAATTTGATATTCATTTTCAGAGTACACAGGTGCTCACACAGCATAGGTGTTTGTGTGAAACATTTTTACAATGTGCTTTATGTGCTTCCATTACATACCACGTACCTTTCAAATGTGAATTTGTGACACGTTTTGTGATTGCATTTTTTCAAATTACAGAGTATCTGCCACAACTGCCCTTGTTTTTATTGCCAAGAAAATTATTTCCTTGAATTGTATTAAGTCTTCTTTGAATCTCACAGCAATGTATTTTGTAGCTGCAACCTTTTTTAACATTATTGCAACATCTTTAATAAATAGCAAATGTTTGTGAATGTGTAATTCTATGGGTTTGTTGTTTATTTTACACTCATATTCTGTTAGCAGAACAGTTCAGGTAGCTTCACGTTTCATCAATGTTGAAATACAAAAATAATTACTTTCTTTCTTTGACCTCTGTGATTGTCCTTTGAAAATGTTTCCCTGAACTGTGATTTGTCAGTTGTTTTTTCTTAAATGTTTAAATAAATTCATGAATTATCAATGTAACTTATTTGTGTCAGTCGTATGTTGGGATAGGCTTCAGCATCCCCATGACCCTACAGCACATGAAACAAGTGATTTGGAAATAGGACGGATCAATGGATGTGTCAGATGTTTCACACACTTACAGTATTTGTTTGATTTTTATTTTTTTCTCTCACAACCATCACTCATAGCAAAGTAGCTCACATAATAACTATAACTTTAAAATCCATAAAAAATAATAAAAATTACATCAAACAAATGATGCAAGACCTTTATTCTGATTCTTCTTAATTTTTCAATTATTTTTAAACATTTACAATTACTTTGACCACATTAAGTTTTAGTGGATGTTATAAAGTCAGTTCTCCATTTAAAAAAAAATAACAATCTTAATCTGGACAGTTTATCACTTGTTGCAAAAGTATTTCTATAATAGACAGTTAATTATTTTTATGATTTTCCTTTTGTTTGTGTTAATTTTCTTTCAAATAGATGCCACTTTTAGTATTTGGTTTACGTGCCCAAATACTTTTTCGTGTCATACAAGGGATTAATCTAAGTACAGGAATGTTTAAACTTTTATTTTGAAATGTGGGCAATACTGCCCGGAAACACTAGAACACATACTACATACCGTCGGTTTATTTACAAATTATAGTATTTTTAAGGTGAAGACTAAAGCTGTCGCTTATGCCAGAAAAACAGCTGTATATATATATATATATATATATATATATATATATATATATATATATATTTTTTTTTTTTAATAAAGTCAAGGTATATCGAAGGTCGCTGGTCATTACGTTTTGCGGAAAGACACAGCACATGTAGTCTCGAAAGCAGCAGTGTTGACCAATGAATTACTAAAAAACCTCATAAAAAAACAACAACAAAATAAAATAAAAAAAATAAAAAAAAAACAACAATTAACAAAATAATATGAAAATGCATTTTCCATGCCAGATCCTTTGTGTCTGTATATGCAAGTAAATGAATGTGTATGTCGAAATAACGGTATGTTTTACCATAATGAATGGATGTAGTCGGGCAGCATGCAGTGTGTGAAACTGCCCATCAGTGTGTCAGTGGAGATCAATCTGCTGCTCGTGGCAGTCACCGTTTCAGCGCTCGTGACCAGACTGTACGGCATTCACTTTCCTAAAGCTGTTGTGTAAGTCTTCCTTTAATTGTTTATTTGTTTATTTATTTTTAGATATTTTCATTCTTTTAATTTTGTGGATTAAAAGAAATGCACATATGTATATATCATGTTTGCATACTGCTACAGGTTTGATGAAGTTTATTACGGACAGTTCCTGTCTCTGTACATGAAGCACGTGTTTTTCATTGATGAGAGTGGTCCACCTTTCGGCCACATGATACTAGCTTTAGGAGGTAAGAAGATATTTCATACTTTATAAATTATATTCATGAAGTAAGCCACTTTATGTATATTTACTAATGCATATTATTTATCTTTGCAGCGTATTTAGGAGGATTTGATGGCAACTTTGTTTGGAACAGGATTGGAGCAGGTGATCCTCTCATACAGGTTTATGTTGAGCTGACAAAGCCAAACAACTCTTCATGTACAGACCTTCCAGTTTTTACTGTCTCTAAGCCAATTCTAACTTCTTCTAGCCCTTGTGCTGTCTTCATTCACTTCTGACCAGAGAATTTTACATTTAGAATTTTTTAAAAATCGTAGCGCCACCAGAATGGTACGAAACTTGTGAATTTCATGGCACTTGGTATGTGTACACAAAAAAAAAATTGAGTACATGATTTGAAAAAGCTAAGTGGTCAAAAAAAAAATAGTCACACTCATGGTCTTCGGTCAAAAATGACCAACTATAGGAAATGAATAGGAAATTGATTTTTTTTTTTTTTTTTAAATAAAAATAATTTTTTTTTTACAACAAACAAAAAACCAACAACAAAAAAAAAAAAATGCACAGTGAAGGGGTTAAACTCTAAAACATATTGAGTGCAAAATCAACACACGGACACACACACAGACACACACCTATGAACTGGTGTGACTAACACTGCAACTATGTTAAATAAAATCAATAATTCAACTACAATGCAGTAAAAAGTGGACAGTAAGAAAGGTGTTACACTCTAAAACATCAAGAGTGTAAAACAGATATATCCACTCACACACACACACTCACAGACACACGCATACAGAATTATACATACTCAAATGAATTGGTATGCTATAACCATATAGCCAGAAGACTGAAATAAGAGGTTAAAATCAGATCAGACCCAGAAGGATTAAGCTCTGATAAAGTATTCCTGTTAATTTTTATTAAATTTTTTATAGAATTTTAATGTTTTGTGTAACAAAATGCTTTCTGTGTTCAGGTTTAAAAGGTAGTAATAAATACTGCAAAAACCTACACTTCAAATCAACATTTAAAACAACAAAAAATATAAACCTTGACAAAAAGTAGTCTTTGAGAATGGCTTTATATACATTTAAATCCACAACCTAATAAGAAATTATGTATAAAAACAACTAGGGAATTCACAGGGAGTCCCATACAGGAATCAAATGTTTACACCATAAAATTACAGGATTTCTCCTTTTTTTGCTCTCACCAGGAGGTGCTATTCTACCTTCAAAAATTGGATTTTAAAGGCCTAGTCTCTATTTAAATCTGAAATACTGCATTAATTAAAAAAATAAAATAAAATTGTTTTTTTTTTGTACTATTTTCAATGGGGAAAATTTATCATAATTATTGCATAAATATCAATTAGTACCATATAATTCTCTCAAAATACAAAAGAAAAAATATTATTGAACAAAAATACATTAGATTGATTTTACTGAAGAAAAAAAACTTTGAATTTTACTTTTTCTTTAAATATGAGATGAATAGTGAAACATTTGACTTTAATTTTGAAATCATAATTTCACACTTTTTTTTTAAATATATATATATATATATATATATATATATATATATATATATATATATATATATATATATATATATATATATATATATATATATATATATATATATATATATGTATCATTTTATTTTATTTTTTTAACACACTATTGAGATCACACAGTAAATGGCGAATCCCATGTTCTAGACCAGGGTTATTCAAATCTTACCCTCGAGAGCTAAACTCTGCAGTGCACTGGCCATCGAGGGTAAGATATGAATAACCCTGTTCTAGACCTTGAAGACACCCCATTGTTTAACACCCCACATATTGATAAGATATTCCTCTAGTATTTACTGTATGCTGAAAAACAGGTTAAGGGCCACTAGAGCGAAAGAAAACTATTATGGCACAGTCTTTTAGGCTGTTCTTACTAATGCAGTATTTTCTATAAGAACCAGAAATTGCTGATTTGCAATGTCCCAGCAACCACCTAGCAAAGTTTACATTGCATCAAGCTACAGGACACACTAACACTTGTATAACCTTAAAACCAGTTGTGAATGTTCAGGCAAGGCTTTGTCAAGACAACGTTTCAACTTTCCTTTTGTTTTACATAACACAGGCATTAGTAACTGCATTACTCTTACTGATTTTGGGTCTATTGTAGAATACACCAGTAATGTTCCTGTTTGGAGCCTTCGGGTAATACCGGCCCTTGCTGGCTCTTTTTGTATACCTCTTGCTTATCTTCTGGTGGTGGAGCTTGGATATTCCCATTCCTCAGCACTGGGGGCCTGTGTGCTTCTCCTCATGGGTAAGTGCTTAGCATAGAATTTTCGAGTCATTGCCAAATGATGTTTTTTTTTTTCCCTGCCTGTTACTGTAGGTTAAATAGATTTGTTTCATTTTTACAGAAAACTCCTTGATTGTGCAATCGCGCTTTATGCTGCTGGAGTCTGTTCTAATCTTTTTCCTGCTGTTAGCTGTACTGTCTTACCTCCGCTTCCACAAAGCACACAAGTAAGAATTGTTGAGATCTGTTCTGTCAGTCTCAGATCTGGATTGTCCTCATTTGTAAGTCGCTTTGGATAAAAGCGTCTGCTAAATGACTAAATGTAAATGGATTGTCTTGTCAGCCTTCTGTGACTAATGCTATTTGCCCCAATTTCATGGTAATATACGTGTCATGTGCTTTCTTTTCTTTCAGTTCATCTTTTAGGTGGTTTTGGCTTGTGACCTCTGGGGTCAGTTGTGCATGTGGAATTGGGTATGTACGGTCATAAAAAAGTTTTTTTGAACATTAGGGATTTTTTACTTTTGTGAAGCAACACTAACGTTTTCAGAATGTGCAAAAATCTAGTTTAACTTGCTCTGCAAATGAAATTTAAATAATGCCAAATGGTTGAGTTTTCTTTTTCTTTTGGCTTGTTTTTCAGGGTAAAGTACATGGGTATGTTCACATACTTTTTACTGCTAGGCCTGGCAGCTGTACACACCTGGCATGTTATTGGAGATCGAACCTTAAGCCATGTGAGTTCTAGTTACCAAACATTGTTGGGTTTTACAGCACTATGATTTTGCACATTATGATTTTGTGATCTGTGTGAAAAGGGCAAAGTAGTGGTGCAGATTTTGGTTCGCTTCCTGGCTCTTGTGGTGTTACCCGTCATCATGTACCTTGGATTTTTCTACATCCATCTTACGCTGCTGTATCGCAGTGGACCACATGACCAGATGATGAGCAGTGCTTTTCAAGCAAGTCTAGAGGTACAGATTAGTTTCTTCAAAGTACAAAAGTTTGTGGTTGGTGAGAGTCTCTTATGTTTAATGCCCACCAAGACAGCATTTATTTGATAAAAGCACAGTAAAACAGCAATATTGTGAAATAATATTACAATTTAAACTATTTTTCATTTAAATAATATTTATTCTTGTGACGTCTTCAGCAGACATTACTCCACTGTCACTTGATCTTTCAGAAATCATTCTTAAAGTGCCCTTATTATGGGTAATGAAAGGTTCATATATTGGTTTTGTTAGTCCCCAACAACAGGTTGACATGCACGCAAGGTCAAAAAACACGTGTCATTGTCTTATAATATGCATTTATTTTTACTTTATTTGCTCAACGACTTCCAAACGTTTCAACAAGGCACATCCAAATCCAAATTCTGCTTCACTTCCTGTCTCCGAAGGTACCTTCTTCTTATCGAATTTTGAAGGAAGCATACATGTATCCTCCGCTGCCTTTGATGTCCCACAATCCTGTGCATTCCATTCCGAGACGGTTGCGATAAAAAATGTAAAGTTGGAGTCTGAAATTTGCGTTTGGTGGTCAGTTTGTGTGTAAATGTGTATTTCTGACTAACTTTTTGCACTTTTGATGTTATTTCTAGCGAGAAATACTGCAGTATTATAATGAAATATTTGTTTAATTATCATCAAAACTTGTTGTAGATCATTTCATCATGCGTGTAATGTTTGTGAGCGCAGTGCTGCTTTGTGTACAGCGTTACCGGGGAAACAGCTATTTTACCGCTCCAAAAGCAGCACCTAGTGGAACAGAATGAATTTGCATTTTCATTCAGACCACAATGCAAAAAGAACAACAAGTGGGTGGGCAATATGCTAATATCTCACATTGACAGGATTCGTTTTAAAAAGACTCTTTTCAATGACTCAGAGTCAACTCTTTCTTTTGAAAGACAATAATGTTATACAATGTGCACTTTCAGATTCAAAACTTTGCAGGATGTTTTCATTCACTTAAAGCTGTGTTACACACTGCATGAAAGGTCATTTAAAAAAATCCATAATAGGGGCACTTTAAACATTTCTTATCATCAATACTGAAAACAGCTGTGCTGCGTAATATTTATTTGGAACAGCATTTATTTGAAATAGATTTTTATATATGTTTCACTATCACTTTTGAACAATTTAATGCACTATAAATTTTCAACATTTTACTTGCTGAATAAAAGTTGATTACTTTAAAAAGAAAATAAATTATTGACACCGAACTTTTAAAGGGTAATGTGCAAAATGTTTTTAAACAGATTTGGTTTAATCCACAGTGTAACCTATCTGAGTGGTCAACATCTCCTTTATTTCTCCCATTTCTCCTATAAAGGGTGGTTTAGCGCGGATCACTCAGGGACAACCCTTGGATGTTGCATTCGGCTCACAGGTCACTCTCCGCACCGTGTCCAGTAAACCTGTTCCATGTTGGCTTCACTCCCACAAGGCTAACTATCCAGTCAGGTGAGACATCAAGACTCAATGTTCAAGGTGACATGATCCTAAACGACCACATCTTCATGCTGCTCTTTGCTAATTATCTATACTTAAAGGTATGAAAATGGCCGTGGTAGCTCCCACCAGCAGCAGGTGACCTGCTATCCTTTTAAAGATGTCAACAACTGGTGGATTATTAAAGACCCTGGGCGGTATGTTGATTTAAAAAAAATAGTTCACCCAAAAAAAAAAAATGCTGAACATTCACTGACTCTCAGGGCATCCAAGATGTAGATGAGTCTGAGAAATTTAGAATTCAATGGGTGCCGCCATAATCAGAGTTCAGCAGCTGATAAAAACAATACAATAATCCACAAGCAATCCACACGACCCCAGTCCATCAAATAACATCTTTTGAAGTGAAAAGCTGCGTGTTTGTTTATTTTAACTTTAATCTGTCACATCTGGCCGAAAGTAACAGTCCATAATCCAAAATAATGCTTCCTCCAGTGAAAAAGTGCTTCCCCTGTTGTAAAGACTTTTTCAGTATTTTAGCCAGAAACAGTGGTTAAGTTACAAATTATTCAATGAATTTATACAAATAGGCAACTTTTTGCATTAACTGATGGACTGGAGTCGTGCAAATTTCTTAAAAATGATGTTTTATCAGCTGTATGGACTGTCATTCTGACGGCACCCATTCACTGCAGAGGATCACGTGATGTGATGCAAAATTTCTAAAACTATTCCTTTAATATATATAGCATTACTAAAAATAATTTAGTGAATTTCATATGACCCATGGTCTGCTGCTAAATGTTTAACGTGAATTGTAATTGTAATTTTAAACCCCAGGCACAGTCTCGTGGTCAGCAGCCCACCCAGACCTGTCAGGCATGGCGATATTATTCAGCTGCTGCATGGAATGACCTCTCGCTACCTGAACACGTAATATAATTCTACCCATCATTAGATAATAATGTTTATAATATTTGTTTGTAATCTGTTTGAGATAGTAGTTTGAGATGGATATGCTTTGTTTTCAAGACATGATGTTGCAGCCCCCATGAGTCCTCACTCACAGGAAGTGTCTGGCTACATAGACTTTAATGTGTCTATGCCAGCTCAGAATCTATGGAGAGTGGTAAGATCTGAGACCCATAAGTCTATAACACATATTCACATTTACTTGAAATTTGTTTTATGATACATTATTTTCATTGCACTATAGGACATAGTTAATAGGGAGTCTGATAGAGAAATCTGGAAGACGATTTTATCAGAGGTGCGACTAGTCCATGTGAACACTTCAGCTGTTTTAAAGGTTTGTATATTAGTAAGGTTTGTACAGAAAAAGTTGTACAGGTATATCAATAGTGATTGTTGTATTGTATCAATAGAACCTAAAAGATGTTGTTTTGAAGAATACTGGGAACCAAACATTAGAGCCCAAAAAACCCTCAGACATTTCCTGAAACATCTCCTTTTATGTTCCACAGAAGAAAGAAAGTCATATAGCTTTAGAACAAAATGAGGGTGATGACAAAATATGCAGTTTTGGGCAGATTATCTCTTTAAAAGTGTTATTTATACCTGTTCTTTAATGTTTTGCAGCTCAGTGGAGCATCTTTACCGGAGTGGGGTTTCAAACAGCTGGAGGTGGTTGGGGATAAGATTTATAAAGGCTACCAGCAGAGCGGCATGTGGAACGTGGAGGAGCATCGCTATGGCAGAAGTATGAGAGTCAACATCTGTATATGTTCTCACATTGCTTTTGTGTTCTTCCTTGATTAAACTCACATGTATACAGGTCAGGAACAGAAGGAAAGGGAGTTGGAGTTGAAATTACCTACCCACAGCGACATCAAGAGAAACCTCACTTTTATGGCCAAATTTCTTGAGCTGCAGGTGAATATTAAATATGAATAATGATCCTGATGTCAATCGTCAGAAAAGCCATTTAGAGCAGGTGTTGTATGTTTGAGTAACAGTGGAAGATGCTGACAGTAAAGAATGAAGAGTCCGAGCACAAATATAGTTCATCACCTCTTGAATGGATCACAATGGACACCAACATTGCATACTGGCTTCATCCTTCAAGTAATGTATGTCAGCATCATTCTGTTGGTTTTTCTTTTATTTCTTTGTGTTTGACAGAATGAAGGCTAATCTAATCTTTTCTATTTTTAATATAGGCACAAATTCAGCTGATTGGGAATATTGTTAATTGGACCATTGCAAACCTTTCATTGGTTGTTTACTGTCTTATGTTTCTAACCTACATACCAAGACGACGGAGGAAAGTTGAAGACATTCCTCAAGGTTTGTGCCTGGAAATACTGCCATATGATTTTATGTATCATTCATGTCTATTGCAAAGACAGTGAGGGAGACAAAGAAGTTCAATATTGGGGATGGAGTTTATTCTGATATTAACTGTGAGCAATAATAATAGAGATGCTTGCTTTATCATCACCTTTAATAAACTGTTCTTTCCCCACATTTCTTCTCTCTTAGACTCTTGGGAACAGCTAGTTTTGGCTGGTGTCATTTGTTTTGGAGGCTGGGCAGTGAATTACCTGCCGTTCTTCCTAATGGAGAAGACTCTGTTTCTGTATCACTATCTTCCAGCACTCACCTTCAAGATCTTGCAGATACCTGTAGTCATAGAGCACCTGTACATCCATGTATTGAGGTAAGAGTTCTGACTTCAGTCTGAAAATTATCAGTGCGTTTGGGGTCGGTAAGATTTTGAATGTTTTAGAAAGACGTGTCTTATGCTCACCAATCATAAAAACAGTGCAAACAGAAATAATGTGAAATATTATTACAATTTACAATAACTGTTTTGTATTTGAATATACTGTTCAGCAGTCATTACTCCAGTCTTACGCACACAGTCCTTTAGAAATCATTCTAATATGCTGATTTGCTGCTCAAGAAACATTTCTTATTGTTGAAAACAGTTGTGCTGCTTAATAGTTTTGAGTAAACAATACATTTTTTCCAGGATTCTTTGATAAATAGAAAGTAAAAAAAGAGCATTAATTTAAAATAGAAATCTTATATGACTTATGAATATTTTTTTGGTTAATTTAATGCATCCTTGCTGAATACAAGTATTGATTTGTTTAAAAAAATGTTGCTAACTCTAGACTTTTGAATCATGGTGCATGTGAATGAAACCTGTATCTTGATCATTGTGTCTCTCTGGTGTAAATCACATGTCTATGCTTGTATCTGTATGTCATTCTGTTTCTCAGATCCCCAGCTCAAAGGAAAGCATTTGGTGGTGTTATTCTGGGAGTCCTTTGTTCAGTATACGTGTCCTACCACAACCTGAGTCCTCTGACCTACGGCCAGCCAGCATTATCGTCAGACGAGCTTGCTGCACTGCGCTGGAGAGAGAGTTGGGATATTCTCCTAAGAAAACGCTGAAATCCATTTTTCTTCTTTAAGAATGGGAGCTTCTGTAAGTTCATGATGATGTGAAATCTAAAGCCAAGGCAGTGCTGCTGACTCTCCAGAGATCTGTGAAATACGTTTCTAGGGTCTAGAGTACACAAATTTAAAAATGTGAAAAACTCTTTGAGAACTCATGCTGTTCAATCTCAAAACTCTAAACCAAATGGACTGTAAAGCACCATTTAGAGCTTAATTTATCATGCTCTTATGTTTACATATTCTGTTTGTATGGCAATTTTATTGTATAGTTTTAGGGACTTGTAAAACTAATAAGATGAGTTGCATTTATTAGAATTTGCTTTTATTTAATCATTGCACAACAGTTACCAATTAAACTTGAAAATATGGAATAAACATTTTTTATGTCATCAAACTTTGTATTAGCCTATTCATAACAGCCATTATTTTAATCCATGCATGAATCCAACATCATGGAACAGATTAGCGTGTAAATGTTGAGTTAGCACAGTTGAAAGAGAAGTCCATGTAGTTTAGTGTAGTGTCCTTTCTCTTTGAGGCTGTTTAATGCCTCGGCTTAGATTGTCAGTGTTCATAAATGTCTCATGGTCATTCAGAGTTGAGTGAAGCGAGGGTTTTTAGCTGACTCTGCCAGTGGTCATGCCACTGCTGCTGTTGTCTTTCTTGAGCGTCACACTCTCGCTGGGCTTTGAACAGCTCCTCCTGAACCCTCTGCCCATAGTTCTGGGGGAAGATCAACAGTTGCACAAGCAGAACACTTTTTAAAACAAAATACATATTTACGTATGTTCGTATTCTTTAGTTCATCCAAAAATGAAAATGGTCATCATTAACTCACCCACAAATTGTTCCAAAGCTGTATGAGTTCCTTTCTTTCTACAGTTGATGGTAGCCATTGACTCCCATAGTATGGAAAAAAAATACTAAAATGGAAGTCAGTGGCCACTGTCAACTCTTTGGTCACTAACATTCTTCAAAGAACATTTTTTGGGTTCAACAGAGTAAAGACACTCATACAGGTTTTGAACAACTTGAGGGTGAGTAAATGATGACCATTTTCATTTTTGGATGAACTATGCCTTTAAAATTCAACCTGCAAGTCTTTAGGTGCATTCCAAAATTAAAACAAAAAAAGGCTACACCTTGCAAATTACTAACGCATGATGTGACAGGGCTCTGAATGGATCAACTAGCATCTGTAGCAGCCTCATTTTGATCAGCTCCAATAGAGTTAGGCACTGTTGTAAAGGCTAGTACATAACTTATTTACAGCTGTTGTATGTTGATCATATTGTACTAAGCACAAAAGTGCACAAAAGACTATTTCATGCTCTTATCAGGCACGGTTAGACAAGAACAAATTATATATCCAACTCATCTGAAATGAACTTACCTCATGCACTGCGTCTCGCTCCTCAATGGCCTTAAGATGCCCTAGTGTGGTTTTAGCAGTTGTGATGGTGGCCGTTTCCTGAGATTGTTTATGAAATGAGCTGCCATCAGTGGATCCAAAGTAGCAAATGCCTGACCATGTTCTACAAAACAACACATGCAATTCAGCATTTAACATTCATAATTAATGTCCCATATACAATTTAAAGAAATGGTGTTTAAAAGACATCTATTTTGAGTACAATATTTCCATACCTGCTGCCTTTCTGCATCAGAGTACTGCTCTTGTTTTCCAGCAGAAGGTCCGTTTGTGTTTGGCGGATGAGTGTAGCAATATTAGCTTTCTTTTGTTCAGCATCTGCTTTTCCAAAAGATGTTCACGTTTGAGTCAGTAAATTAATGATTATTGTAAGGAGTATTGCAGAACATTGTCTTTGTAAGTAACATGTTGCACTACTGTGTTACTCATAAAGAAAATAATCAAGTTTCATTGTTACTTTTTATGGAAAGTATGGTTTTTAAAAAGTTTTTTCCTACATCAAAAGATAAGTCTCATTTAATTTCCCATCAAAATAAAAGCTTTATGATTACTATTATTTTATAGCCATATTGCATAGGGAAAAACAGCTTCCTTCTTATTTTTGTCTTTTGCGGATAACATGCCTGAAAAACCTATTTACACAGAAAAACAATGCAATAAAATTGTGCATATATATTCAACATATACTTCTTTTTTCAGCAAACAATTGCAATTAAAAAAATCTGATTACATATTGCCTATAATTATATTCATATTGCTTATAATGCGACAACACCAACACTGATCGTAACCATATTAAACCTTTGCTGTGGCACCAGCATCTACACTTCCATCCAATAATTCATAAACTTACATCCCACTTGAACCTCATGAATGGTTATGAGGTTATCGAATTGGAAGAGTAAGGTCTCTGCCAACCTGGCAAGAGCAGTGACAAATTCTTCTGCATTTTTGAGTGCACAGGCCTGTCCAGAAACAAGAAGACCAAGTTTAACTTTTGTGATTTTTAAAACGGGAATTTCTTGAGTTAAAGCACTAAGTCTGTAACCTGAACTTCCTGTCTGGTATTCTGGATGGCTTGTCTCTGCTTTGTCTGTCTCTCCTCCTCAGCCAGCATCAGTTGCTTCAGTTCTGTCTCACAGGCCGGATGGCTCAGACGAACACTCAACTGACCACTGTGCTCCCTCTATGACAGCAGGCCACAAAAAACAGGACAAACCTGGTGACCTATTCTTTATGAATAGCTACAGGTTCATGTGTGCAATACTTTGCAAATATCTGAAGTACTCTTTCACTGTGACAGTTTAAAGCCTTCTTCCTCAGAGTGACTACATGGGAGGAACTCAATAGGACAGGATGACAGAATAATTTCCTCTGCTCTCAATATTGTTCTGCATTTGTTCACATACCCGCTTTTGTTCACTCTGCTGCTGAGCTAGTTGAAACTGGTGTTGAATTTCTGTCATGTTTTGCATCAGCTCCTCAAGGTATTGATCTCTTAGTTTAGAAAAAAGCTTCTCTGGTACGCTGCTCAGAAACTCTTCAATGGCCTTCAACTGGAGCTGAAATTCTACACAGAGTGAAAAGTATTACATATTGTCATAATAATTAGAAATCCACATTGTTTTGTCTTGTAATTAGATCTCTGTTATTGTTATTATAACAGGATTGCAAGGCATCCTATGTTACTGATATTTCAAAACATTGTATTTTACCTGTCCGTCATTATCTTTTCTAAACCTGTATGAGTATTGTTCTTCTGTTGAACATAAAATAAGATATTTTGAAGAACAGTTGCTGGTCCCCACTGACATTCATAATATGACAAAAATACTACGGATGTCAAAGGGGTCCAGAAACTGTTTGGTTAACCACATTTCTCAGAATATCTTCTTCTGTGTTCAGCAGAAGAAAAAAATTCATACAGGTTTGGATCAACTTGAGGTTGAGTAAATGATGGCAGAAACAGTGACCTTTGACTTCAGACTTGACTTAAGTGAATAGTATCATCAAACAGTGACATCATCGTAGTAAATGCATATTGCATTGTAACTGGTCAACTTTTTTAGCCTATTTTTGTAAGTAGCATTTTGGACAATATCTCATGGGTTAACCTTGCAGACAGCTGTTGTGGTAATCATGTGACTGGCTCTGGTAGCTAAGAAGTCTTTTGTGTATCTCCTCTGCACACTGATCAAATGTCTCCTGCAGTTGCTCAGGCCGAGTGATAGAGCGGCGCTCTTTCTTCTTATAGAACTCCTGATGGTGACACAAAGCTCAGTCCAAAATCAACTGCTTTACCACCTTATTTGCATAAAACAGATTGACTCTCTTAATATTTTTTCATAGTACCTCTGCCACCAAGAGGAGAATATCATTGGCTTTCCACAGAATATTGGTGATTGAGGCTTTAAAGGGAACACTGAGAAATGGAAAAAATATTCAGAGAATGTGAAATTAACATAACATAACAAAAAAAAAAAGATATAAAATCACAGCCAGCAAATGCACTGACCTGTCCTGCTGCTCTTCAGGTTTTGAGCCAAAAATAAGGAACTTCTTATCAAAGCGGTTGGGTTTGGAGATTCTCCTTAAACTGACAGAAAAGTTTCGAAGAAATTATAAAATATTTTGTCTCATAAATGTCCATTTTATATGATCATTAAATGGAAAGTATGTTATCTATTACAGATCATTTTCTATGTGCTCAGATTTTTTTTTAATTACCATAATACTATATGTGACCCTGGACCACAAAACCAGTCATTACGGTCAATTGTTTGAAATTGAGATTTATACATCATCTGAAAGATTAATAAATAAGCTTTCCATTAATGTATTTTGTTTGTTTTTTAGGATAGGACAATATTTGGCCGAGATGCAACTATTTGAAAATCTGGAATCTGAGGGTGCAAAAAAATCACCTTTAAAGTTGTCCAAATTAAGTTCTTAACAATGCAGTCTCCTCTGTCTGGCCATATCACCGTATGCTGTGTATGCTTTTCTGTGTCATCCGCGCCACAAGCATACAGTTATATGGACAGACACAGAGGAGACTGTTGACAAAGGAATTGTTGAATAAAGTCATTATTTTTGTTTTCTTCGCTTACAAAAAGTGTTCCTGTCACTTCATATAACCCAGATTGCACGTCTGATGGCAGATGGAGTATTCAGATGACAACTTTCATAACTTTTATGGACCTTGACACTGTTATTTATTTGGCAGTCTATGGGACAGTCTCAAGCCTCCCGGTTTTCATCCAAAATATCTTAAATTGTGTTCCGAAGATGAACAGAGCTTTTAGAGGTTTGTAACGACATGGGGGTAAGTGATTAATGACACAATTTTCATTTTGGGGTGGAGTATCACTTTAAGAATGGTTTTGTGGTCCAGGGTCACATATTACTACATTACCTCCAGAAGAGAGATACAGCCACTTCTCTAATGGTATTTCCTAAATTATTTTCTCTCTTGTCAAATTTGAAATGTCACACCTTTGGGTAGTCATTGACTCCACTGACTTTCTGCGCAGAGTCTCTATTCCAGACTGACTGGGGCTCTTTCCTGACCTCCAATCTGATCCAAGAGGGGAGTTTATCCTTGCTGAAGGTGAAGAATTTACAATATTTAAAAGAAACCACAAAAACTAGTCACAGATGACTATAAAAAGGCAAACTAATAACACCACAACAACCATATTAGTTTAAATGATGAGGACACATAAACAATCCAACCTGCTGAAGAGCGTCTTTCTATCGGGTCAAAGTTTGCCTCCTTGAGGTCTTGTGCTTTGCCTACCCTGTTAGCAGGAAAAAGACATTATGTATGTCATGAGAAGTAGTTTATTTCCTCTTTTTTTTTCATTTTACCTAGACGTCACGTTTTCCTGTTTGAGGGCATTACAAACAGTCACCCACAACAGAACCAATGACACAAATGAACTGAATGAAAAATTTAAGCACTTCAGTGGAATTGAGTCACTTATGTCAACAATGTTGGTGAACTTTTTTAATTTAAGGACACTGACTTGAGCAGGCCTTTGATAACCCCCACAGCCGCATCATCCAGGAAGGACACTCCAATGCGGCTAGGATGGAGCAGGCCATCTCCATCTGGACTGACTGTTTTTTCCTGTATATGGGACCTAGGGCGAGCTGCAACTGCAAAAGCCCCCTGAAGTGGAGTCTTTGGTCGGGGAACAGCCATAGAGGCATCCTATAAAATATATCAAACTATTATCATCCAGTTTTCTAAGGATTACATTTCAATATGCCTATAGCATCAGCATGTGTAATGCCATACCAAGAAGCAGTCAAGGTACTGACACCTCTTCTTTACTTCCTCCATCAAAGAAGTTGTCAAACTGGTTATCTCCACTTTGTTTACAATCTACAATACAAATTGTTTTCTGTAGACCAGTATTATAATGTCATCTGTCAATCTGATTCTAATAATGTATTAGGGCATTTACCTTCTTATTGGACCTGGGTTGATCATAGTCAGCAGTTATTTCCTTTAAATTACTCAGCATGCTGTCAATCGCCTTTTTCTGCATGTTACTCTTAAAAGCCTGAGCAGACAAATACAAATTAAACAGATTATAAACAGCAGACAGAGGGAAGGAAATGAAATAAGACTAAATGGTACCTCGCCTCTGATCTGGACCCGTGTATTTGTAAAAATTTGTTGCATTTTTTCAAGAAACTTCAGATCGATAGCAAGAAAACTGAATTTTTCCTCAAACTTCCTGAGTGTATCCTTGGCCTGAGGAAAAATGGATTCTCACTGTAACTTCCTGTCCAATTAATAATTCTTTAATGTGTGATTCTTTAATGAGAATTCTTTAATCTCTACCTGCTCCAGACACTTTGTTTCTCTTTCTTCCATGTCCTGAATTACGGCCCACTCTGCAGAATCAATGCGCTTGTCCATTTTTTCCAGATGTGAATGAAAGACTTCAATTTCTTGGGGTGTAAAATTCCCACCCTCAGAAAACAATCTTGTGAAAATACATCAATGATTAATAATATATTTAAATGTTATATATAAATTCACTGTGAAACACAACATATAATTACTTATACAGAGAATGTCAATGACATACTTGAAAGATCTCATTATCTGAACGTTTGAGTCCCTAAGGGCCTCCAATCTGAACTCTGTCTTCTGTCTAATGTCTCTTTGTAAAGTCTGGATGATACAGATGTGCTTGTTCAGGTTGGTTTGAAGCAAGGTACGGAGTTTATTTATCCTGTGAATAAAAATGGCCAGAATAAGTGTGAGACTGTGATTGTATATAAACGGTACACATAATTACCACTATACATTGTTTTCATTCATTTACTTTTCGGAATTGGTGGCAATGGTAAAATCTTTCTCTCTATTGTAGATTTGCATTAGGAAGTCTTTCGTCAGTTTATTTTGCTGGATCTGTAACTCCTGTACTCCTGTCCGGCAGTCTTCTAGGACGTCCAGTATACCCTTGCAGTGTCGATCCATGCGTTCTCGATGTAGCACTAGTTCAGCTGGCCAAGTAATACACAGAGTTATGAAATGTCAGATTGCACCATTTTACTTCTCTTTTGTTAAAAAGAAGTACTCTTAAATGTACTGAATGTGCACTTGTAGTGTACTTCAAATATTAAAGGTATATATTCTTTTAAATGTACTTATAATATTAATTAAATAAAAGGCCACTTAAGGAGAGTACACTTTTTACGTTCACTTTGTCATAATGCAATTTAAAGGTTTTACTTTAAAGTGTTTTAAATCATATTTTAATCTTTTGTCATAATTTAGAGAAGTACACTAATTTTAACGTGTTTACAAAAATAGTAAAGCATACTTGATTGTAATTTGAACTATAGTGTGTTATTCAATCTTCAATTTAAAGAAAATATATTTTGAATGTATTAAATGGCAACTTCATCATTACATTTCTTTGTGTACAAAAAGTATTCTCGTCACTTCATAATGTTACGGTTGAATCACTAATGGCAGATGGACTATTCTGACGATGCTTTTCATACTTTCCAGGACCTTGACACTGTTATTTATTTGTCAGTCTATGGGACAGTCTCAAGCCTCCAGGTTTTCATCCAAAATATCTTAAATTGTGTTAAAAGCTTTAGTTAGTGAATAATGACAAAATTTGGAATGGAGTATCCCTTTAAGTATGACAAAAAAGATTTTATGTCTGAAAACATTACATTCAGTTATATTATTATTTAAATGTATCATTCTTGTAATTAGTACTCTTTTTTTTATATGTATGCTAAATCATGCTTGTTCTGTTACACAACTCCAAATAAGTAAAAGCCAAAATGGCTTTGGATGTGATGAGGGGACAAACCTGCTCTGACATTGTGAATGCCCATCTCTATTCTTGCAGCACGTGGTTGGTGGAGCTGTAGGCGAAGATCCAGCTCAGCTTTCAGTTTCCTTTTTTTGGCTTCCACCACAGTGATAGTGTTGGTTAGAGTAATATGAAACCTCTCTTCCAGATGGCTGAAAAATGTGTGTCTTACACTATGACGGAGCAACAAAACAGGTTTTTCAATATCAAATTCATTCTTTGTTACCCACAAAAAAACAAAACAAAACAAAACAAAAAATAAATAAATTAATAATATAAAGTAAACAAAGAACCGCAAGAAGAAGTAAATTACATAAAAGAGAACATGGGTTTTTTTTTATTATTGCACAATTTTCATTTCAGATTCAAACACTCTAGCTTCTGGCTTTCATTTTGTTGATTGTAACTAGCCTATAACACAAGACAGACATCACTATGATCACACAAAGCATTTTTCCATTCTATCATTTCTACTGTACACTTACTCTTTTAGCAATTCAACAATGAGAGCCTTTGGGTAGAAAACCAGCTCAGTTTCCTTAAGGTGTGTCTCTTGTTCCTCATCGTGGGTAGTGTGAAACCCATAGCAGTTGTACACATTTCCTTTTACAGTAGTGAGAGTCTCTTTGGTTTGAGAGACTGAAAATTCTAAAGCCTTACAATCTTGGACATCCTACAAAAAAAGAGGAAATGAAATATTTAAGCAGACACAAAATAAAAGAGGTAAGTTTTATGTGTCATTACCATTGCACTGGACCAGCTGAATGTTCCTTGATGGTTGAAATGTGGCTTTTGTGAGCCTCTGTGTTTCACCTCAAATTCTGCATCCAATATTTCATTTTTAATATTTGTCATGCTTCGACCTGAGTAAACACCAAAATAAACATGATAAATGGGTGGTTCAGAGGCAAAAGAATAATACAGTTCCTCGATGTTAGTTTTGAACTCACTAAGTTTAAGAGAGGGATAAAGTTGACAAAAACCCTTTGAGTCCTGTAATGAAAAATAAAGTTATTTTTAACAATGTTTGTCTTTAAACAAACAGAGATAACTGCACTGTTCTGGTTGAATATGTACCTGGCCATAAATCTCTTTGACATTAAAAAATTGGCTGACAGAATGACTGTATGCTTGTAATTCCTGCAAGACTAACGACGGGTAGGACTCCACAGTTTCAACTTCCTCTTTATAAATGCTCATATACTAAGAACAATACAAGAAAAGGATTTACAAAAATTTCCAGGTTTTCATTATTTTGGTGATTTTTTTTTTTCTTTTTATAGCGGAGTTCAGACAGCTTAAATGAACAAACAACAAAAAAACTAAAAGAAATCTCAATGTGTGTTACCCATTCTTAACCTCTTCCAAATAGTTTAGTGTCTTCTTTAAAGAGGCTTTCAGAGCTTCTTCTGAGCTTTCCTGCCTGAGTTTGTCCAACATCATATCCAGCTGGGCCTCTTTCCTCTGCAGTGTGAGACATTTGACAGCTTATATCCATGTTCAAACATGTCAAGGTGTGAAATGTTACAAAATACTGCAAAAAAGATGAACATTACAAGCATTACTTATGAGAAATGCATAAAACAGTTAACAAAATCTTGCCTGGTTCTCTAGTTCGTGGACTTGACTGAGGGACTCCAGTGAATTTTGTAGCTGCTGTTCTCTGTTCAACATGCCTGCACAGTGGTTTTCCCATAGCTGAGCTGCCCCACACATAAACTTGAACAGGCACTTACTGTCATAAGCTGCGGTTTTGGCTAAACACTCAAAAGCTTTCTGTAAAAATGTTAAAGTACACAATATAACATGATAGTCCAGAAGTGGAAAGATTTCTTTTAAAGCATTGAGGAAACAAAACTTACGTCAAGTTTTTCTAAATAGATCTCAGTTTGTGATTGGCGCTGGCCAATGAGAGGTAGTATCTCCACGTTAACAATATTCTGTATTTCGTCGGTGGTGAATCCGTATGTGGACACCTCTGTCTGTGTGTAAAGAGTTGTGATTATTGTTGCATTTCTGTAGTGCTTTGACAATCAAGACAAGCACAAGTTATTTCTCACCTTAAAGAGATCAACCTCTGCCAAACATACTTGCCAGTTGTTCTCAAAGTTTTTATGAAGTTTTTCCATTGTGGCAATGTGAATACAATCTGAAGAAATGGAACATAGTGAGGAATTGCACAGAAAAGTTCACAAAGTGACGAAGAGCACATATTACCATTTTATAATGCTGGATTACTGTAATAAGAACCACATTTTCTGACCTATTTGCTCATTGATGACAGACAGGGCTGAAAACCACTCTGCAACTGATGACTTTGAGATTCTTGGAGGCTTCATGTCTTGATATGGGGCAGAAAATGTAAGTAAATGTTACATGTTAACTAACATTCACTGAGGAAATGGCATGCAAGATCAGTGTTTCATTTCTCACCTAATCATCTCCAGCGTTTGGATGCGTTTATCTCTCTGTGTTTTCTGATCTGACTTCAAAGTGCTCAGAGTATCTTGAATGTTTTTAGGGTTCTGAATGTCAGGGCTGTTCATAACGTCTCTGCAGGAAGAACATAAATATGGGTATATGCTGTATTTTAGATAATATCATTCCCCTGTACGATATTCTGGTGGCCCTGGTAGGATTCTTAACTATCGTAACCAGCAAAACTCCCATTGCCAACTATTTTCATCAGAGAAATCATGCACTTTGTTGCTAAACAATATGGCACAATATTTTAACATCAGACCTACCTGAACCGGGTAACTGTGTCATTAAGTTTTATTTGTTTCCAATCTTGGAGCTTTTCCTCCCATCTCAGCCTTTGGGAAATGTCCATCTGCAAATGTTTCTCCATCAAATTCAAGCACAGTTTGGCCAAAGCATGCTGATTTGCTAGCAGAGCTTGGTTTATCATCTGTGGAAAACATGGATTCTTGACAAAAGAAAAAAAAAAAACTACTGAAAACATACAAATACGTATTTGTCATGTGGAATATATTACCATGGCTTCACTGTCAATCAGTCTGTGGACATCACATGGCATCAAATAACTGATTTTCTCCAGTTTTGTTGTGGACTTTCTCAATAATGCTGAAATCTAGAAAAGGGGGATAAACAGGCAGTGTACTACTCTACTGACTCTGGAAACATATGCTTTACATAATATAGACCACATACCATAGCTTTTCTCTCAGATTCATATTTGGCATATATCTCATCTAGCTCTTTAATCCACTTTCTTTTCAAGGAAGATTCATAGCAGACTTTGTTCCAGATGTCATGCATGTCCTTTATAAGACAAAGGATGAATAACACTTGAGTGATCCTAAACTCATTTACTTACAAATACTGAATTTGACAAAGTGTTGTAGTATATGACATTTGGTCCTGACCTGATAGCTGTGTGCTGTCAAATCAGAGATGTTTTCGATCTTTTGCATAAGGTTTTCAGTATTGTCATTATGCTCTGACAATCTGAGAAGCATATCCTTTCCTGTCTGTCTGAATAATGGTTCAAAACCCTAGATGCAGAAATATCACAATATAAGGCACCTTTGAGAGTTATAATTAGCATGCCAAAGTGATTAAACTGTAGATGGACAATAGATTAACTGGACTCTACATAAGAATAAACACATTTTGGCACTACATATATAGGTGTGTGTGTACCACACTGATGCTGGAGAGTTCTGTCTGCAACTGACAAACAGCTTCGTTGTGATCCCTTCGCCTTTTCTCCGCAAGACGATCAATGATGTCTGAGGTTTTTTTCTCTGGAACTCCAGACAAAACAGAATCACAATAGATTGATTATTTTCATTGTCAATTTTATATTACACAATATATTTATTATTATTGAAAAGAAATTTGCCAAACATGCTTTATTATGAGTTTCTTTATTGTTGCTTTGACTGAAAATTAACAAATGCTGGTTGAACAAATGTCTGTTTTGCATACTCTACCATTCAAAACTTTGGGGTCAGTAAGATTTTTTTGTTATTATTAATATTTTTTTTTTTTAAATAAACACTTTTAAGTACCAAGGACACACTGACAGTAAAGACATTCATAATGTTACAAATAATTTTAAATAAATGCTATTCTTTTGAACTTTCTAGTTATCTAACAATCCTGAAAAAACTATAATGGTTTCTACAAAAATATTAAGCAGCAACAACTGTTTTCTAATTGATATTAAGATGTGTTAGTCTGTTGTTGGACTAGGATATTAGATATTAGAATGATTCATATTAGAAGGATTTATGTGATGCTGAAGACTGGAGTAATGGCTGCTGAAAATTCAGCTTTGTCACCACAGAAATAAATGACACTTTACAATATTTTCAAATAGAAAAAGGTTATTTTAAATGTTAGTAGTATTTGACAATATTACTGTTTTTTGAACAAATAAATGGTTTTGAAAAGAAGAGAAAATAAAGACAGTTATCTCTAAGTTCTCACCAACAGTGTCTGGAAGACCCCAAACCTCCTCACTATCATCCTGGTCCTCATTTCTTTTTCCACAAGAGTAAAGTGTGTTCCTATCAAACAGGTCAATTTTAATTAGCACTGATGTCATTAAATTCAGCAGCAGCAGCAGCAGCAACAACATCTTACTGTGTGGTGAAGTTGAACGTCGCATTGAGCTGCTGTGACGCTGAGTCTGCCGCGTCTCCGCTGAGCAGACAGTCGCCCTCGTCCCCGACGCGCTTCCTCCGCGACTCAAAGAGAGCCAGAGACAGCTGAACCTGACCACCAACAAACCAATATCAACAGACACCCACAGCTGCCTGCAGGCCAGGAGTTTGCATCCAAAATGATCCGCAATATTACAAACATCAACAATATGTAAAAACGCACATCTCTCGTTCAGATACTATGAATACTATTAACGTTACCTGAGCGTCAAACATCTGCCGGTAAACTTTACCACTGGGAAGCACACGCGTGTCTACCATTGTAGCTACGGAATAATATGCTTATTTTTCAGTCAAAATAAAACTATATCGAAGTCAGTGCGAAGTTATAGGACGGCTGGTCCATTATAAGAGTTTTCAACACAATTATCTGCGTATTATGCAAATACAAATTGCGGTGTTCTTAATTCATGGAAGCGTTCACTCAGGCCTTCACTCAGCATTTTCTTGTTGCTATGGCAGCCACACAGGTGACGCCGTTGGAGTAAAAAAGTCCAACCAACGAGTCAAGTGTGTTCGGTCCAATCAAATTTCCCATTCAAATAGTAAATAAAAAATGTCCTACATATTAAGTCAAACATTTTTTATTATTATTTTGTTGTTGATAACAAAACTGTTATATATATATATATATATATATATATACATATATATATATATATATATATATATATATATATATATATATATAATACTGTATTTTTATTTTTACACATCACTATAATTTCATAAAAAAAGTTAATAGAAAAATAATTAGAATATCCCATTCACATCGGTTCATACAGTATCATTCATGCCCTTATATGAGAAACTAGAGATAACTGTCAGACTTTTAAGTTTAGTGAATATTTTTAGGGTAAGTTCATTTTTAAACATCAGTTTCTCCACATACCTTAAAGTCTTAAAGTTTATTTGGGTACAAATAAATCATTCAAACATTTTCACAGTTTTTGCTCAAGAGAACAAGATATACATAAATGATATTTTATATTTCATATATTAAACAGAAAAATTGTCAAATCGGATTTATGACAAGTGACTGACTGGACATACTTTAACAGTAAACACAATGATATCGATATGATGCTTATCAGGTTTTAGAGGTCACTGGATGCAGAACAATGTTGGATTATCATTAAATTGCATTTTAAATATGCCTTCAAAGGTGGTCACATTTCATCTCCTTGTCCAAAGCTGTATGTCACATCCCGTCCGTATCACTCCCAGTAGTGTTGTCCAGTATGCACTGCACACTCTCTTTGTCTGTGAATTTTTTGGTTCTTAAAGCACGTTTCCTGTCCAAGACCACATTAAGAGTATTCTTAGAAACAAATCATTCCATTTCATTTCTATCTGAAATATATTAGTAGTTCTGATTCAATTGTTAATTCCAATGGTTAAATTGTTATGAAAAAAATCAAAATAAAAAAACCAACCTCCTATAATAAAAGTTGCATTTTCCTTTAAGTCTGCAGTTAGCTGATATGTCCTCCTCAGAGAACATCCTCTCGGAATACTGCAAACATCAAATATGCATAAAAAAATGAAGCCACTATCACTGTATGAATAAGCATCCACAACAAAGATACCTACATTGTACTCTCCAGATGTCTGGCTCTGTGACTCTTCACTCATATCTGTGTGAGGAAACAGGAACAATGTTTAAAAAACAAGAATAATATTTTTTTTTGCATGAGATCTGATGGAGAAAACCTGAGAATGTTACCCTTTTCACCCCTTTCCCTGGACTCCTCCTCACTAGTCAGACTTTTCATCTGTGGACAAAATGCAAGCAACCCTGTTGATGACTAAAAAGAATACAAACCAAATGCTGTGGAGAACAATGCCAATTTATGATGAGAAAGACAACAGAAATTCTGAAGAGTGTTTGCATTTAAATGTTTAATAGAGAGTTATATAAAATTACCTCAAATGAACTTAGCAAGGAGCTTTCTTCTGAGTTCTGAGGAATAAAACACATCATAACAAACACTATTCATTATTACCATTACCCAATGATCATGCATTTTGTGCCTAAAGATAATGTGCTTACATCAGAATGACACAACAGGAAGCACTTGAACAAAATAATGACTCATCTGTTCCATTCACACATGTCATGGTCACTCTGCGTAGTATAAATTTTGTACATACCACTTGAATTGGGTTTTTCTGTTTGCGAAGCTTTGACTGCAGAGCAAGAACTTCTCCTTGAGTTCGAAACAACTGGACTTGAAGCTCATCATAACGCTCTCCCATCTCCCGGATCTGTTTGCGGTACTGGTCTTTGTCTTGGAGATTTTTTGAGTTCTCCAAATGGTACTCCTCTCTTGTACAAATAGCCTATTAAGAGAGCAATGCCATACAACTGGTGTGGTTAATGTGATACATACAACAGATACATTGAATAAATCTCAATAAAGAGCATTTCTTCATCTGATGCAGATGTGACCAAATGTTTTTTATGACGGTCCAAATTTCAAACTAGTTTGAGGGCTGTGGGCCAAATTATATTAATATTATATTACAATTATATTATATTAAAATGTAAGCTTCTTAATCAAATTTATATTTTCAATGCAAAAATAAAATATGTTTAAAACAAAAAGATAAGTTAAAAATAAAGATATGCTTTAATTACATGGTTTTCCCCCCTCTGCTTATATGGATTTTGGGCCAAATCAAAAGCTGTCACAGGGCAACTTTGGTCCACAGGCCCTTGTTTGTGCTTCTCTGATCTAATGTAAAATTAACCACATTATGTTGCTATATGCTTTGTCATGCAAAGAGGAAAGTGAGATACCTTGTCTCTTTCTTTGATGACTTCTTCCAGCTGCTTCAGAATGTCTTCCATTCTGTCACGGTACATTTTGGAGTCCTTTTTAAGCATTATGCACTTCAGCTCTAGTTCATCCTTCTCCTGTCGATATTAAATTTTAAAACAGAATTATATTAAAAAAATATATATACATACATTATACACACACGCACATACACACACACACAAACACACGCATATATCTACAGCGGGTAAAATAAGTATTAAACACATCACCATTTTTCTCAGTAAATATATTTCTGAAGGTGTTGTTGAATTGAAATTTTCACCAGATGTCGGTAACAGCCCAAGTAATCCATAATACAAATAAACAAAACAAATAAGTTCAGAAATGAAATTACGTGTAATAAAATGGAACAACGCAGGGAAAAAGTATTGAACACATGAAGAAAGGGAGGTGCAAAAAGGCATAGAAAAAAGCAATTAGAAAGTAATTAGAAAGCAATCCTGCCCCTAGTCAGTGGAAATTAATATTAGCTGGTTCAGTCCCAGCACCTACAGTACCAGGATGATGAAGATGAAACAAGGATGGACATAAAGCTGCTAGAATGGCCCAGCCAATCACCTGACTTGAATCCAATAGAAAATAAGAACTAAAGATCAGAGTTCATAGAAGAGGCTCACAGAACCTTCAAGATTTGAAGACTGTGTTGAAGAATGGGTCAAAATCATACCTGAGCAATGCATGCGACTAGTTTCTCCATACAGGAGGTGTCATGAAGCTGTCATTACCAACAAAGGCTTTTGTACAAAGTATTAAATACATTTCAGTAGTTCAATACTTTTTCCCAGTGTCATTCCATTTTTATACACATAACTTAATTTCTGAACTTATTTGTTTTGTTTTATTTGTATGTATGAATTACTTGGGTTGTTACCAACATCTGGTGAAAATTTAATGTCTACAGCACCTTTTGAAATATATTTACTAAATATATATATAATATATAATAAATATAATATATTTATTATAATGGTGGCGTGTACAATACTTATATATCTCCTAGTATGATATGCCTAACAAAAAACAAAGTAACATTTTCTTTGAATTTACTTTGAATCCAGTCCATATTAAACAAAGGTTACCTTATCACTCAGCTCTTCTGCGTCATGTAGGTCTTTCCTTAGATTGTAGAGATCATTCACCAGCTCCTGGTATTGTGCCTGACTTTGTTGCTTGAATTCCTCTAATGACTGTGAATCAAGTTTTTTATGCTCCAGAGTTTGGACCTGCGCGTCAGTGAATTGTGTGTATTAGGCATTCTTGTTCACATTTTGATTAGTGTAGACTAATGAGACTGATTTACCTTGGAAGCACTTTTGAGCTCCTGTATGCGAGCTTTAAGGATGTCATTTTCTCTCTGCAACTGCCAGATCAGCTCAGGACTTGGCCTCTGCTCCATCGCATTCTTCAAGGTTACTGTTTTTTTCCGTTGGATCTTTGAGTCACTTTCTGCATTCATTAAGCTGTGTTTCAATTTCTCAATCTTACAGAAAGGAACAAAAAAAAAGAAAAAAAAAAATACAAAAAGAAAAAATAAAACAAAAATAAAAAAAAAAAGAAAAAAGAAAATATAAAAAAACAACATAACAAAAAAATATATATATATATATATATATATATATATATATATATATATATATATAATATATATATATTATAATACTTTAGAAAACTAATAGTCTACTTTCTTCAACTTTGCCCTTCTGTAGACATAGACATGCTACAGCGATGACATATTTTTGTAGGCCAAAACTCAGAAACAAGTTTCCATTTTCATTTTTGGGTGAACTAACCCTTTAAGATTATAAAACATGTAAGAATAATAAACTTTTGTTAGTTGTTTCTGCAACAATTCAAAAGCCAATGGAAAAATCCTATTGGGACCTTTACAGTTAAAATTACAGTTATGAGCGCAAATGCATTTAATTTCTTATTTCTTTTGTGGTGAACTAAGACCCAGTTTTTGACAGGTCTTCTTGCTGGACTGACTGATCACCTCGAGCTGGAGGTCTCTGTTACACATGAGCGCGCAGTTCTTGTCCTCGCTCAGGCGGGTCAGGTCGTGCATCAGTCGGTAATTCTCGTCTCTCAGTTTACGCGCCTCCTCGCACGTGCGCTCGCGCTCCTCTCGGATGCGCTGCACGCGGTCCTGCTGTTTGTGCAGCTCGCTCTCACACAGCTGCAGCTGGCGGATGGTGTCTAGCTGCTCCGCCACCTGCGCAGACACTTCGAGTCGCTTCCTCCGTTCGTCCTGTGCGAGCTTCTGTAGGCGAGAGACCTCGCTCATTAGGAACTGAGTGAGGCCACATTCACCGGCCGTGTCTGGGTGAACAGAGAGAGTTCTGTAAACCAGAGGTTTGCGTACAGAAATAGTCAAAATTTCTACCTGTGCTTGCAACGTAGAAACATATAAGTACTTTTAAGTATAAAAAGCACGTTTTTATCAGTAACACAATATAATAACTTTAATCTAGAATAGTAACTTAGTATTACTACATTTTATTAAACAGTTAGTTTCAAATTTAATTAATAGTTTAAATTTAATTTCCATACAGACTCTGAGTCTGGACATTTGTGGTGGGGATTTTTCAGTGTACATTGTTACAGCAGGTGGTGGCATTGCAAAGAGTGGGCGTCTTTAACAGTGATTCCTTGAATCCTTCATTCAACAGATTCATTCAAATTAGCATTCTTTCTTTTGAGTAAGTTCTTTGCAGATCATAAAAAAGCAGGTTCTGTATAGTATGAATGTGTGTGCAGTGCTGGGTAGATGACTAGCCTACTTTTATATTACTTTTGACCCAACTCGTTTATCACATAGACTTGAATGTGATTATTATATACCATATATAAAAAAAAACAAAAATAAAATATATCACACTCTTTTATAAAAATATCGAAAAACACAAAAAACAACACAACACAAAATTTTTTCAAAAAACTATTTTTTAAAAAAAAAAACTGCAGGGTGTTCATGAAAGGCTAATAATAAATGAAATTATAAAGATGTCAAAAGTCTGGAAATCCATACATGAACAAACATTAATTAACATGATGGAAACATGAAATTTTATATCCTCTCTAAGGACCCCTTTTAGTACCCTCCAGAGACCCTATGGTTAAAAATCCTGTGGCAATATTTCCCAAAGTCCTCTGGCCTATGATGATAGCAGTTTTCAAATTTTATTTGCATAAAAGATGTGGCTAAAGTATTTTTGTTTAACATATTAAAAAAGTATACTGACCAAATGATACTTTGTATTGAAAAATATACAACTTACCAATAAGTACGGAGAAGACCCTAGCAGGCTCTTTGCCGGTGATTTTGCGGTACACATCTGGGTAGTCTAGCTCCAAACTCTCTAGAAATGCTTCATATCCTTTGAGGCCAGTTCTTTGTAATATGTCCAGCAGCATCCCTATAAGCAAATAAAAAAAAAACATTAATGAACCATATAAATATCTAGAGACCAATAAGTGTGTACTTAGAAAATAAGATAGAAAGCTTCAGATAATTCAGTAACTATTTCTTTCAGCAATATTTGCTGTATATTTAATGTTTGAAAACAGTTGGACCTTATGTGGCCTAAAAACACTTACCAACTTTTCTACGCCTGATAACCAGACTGGGGTCATTGTAGATCTGTTCTTCGTCCTCGCTGCTCAGCACTTTACATTGTCTCAGATAAGGTGTTATCCTTGAGGGCTCAATGGTCTTGATGAGAAGCATTCTGTAGTCTTCCAGCCGTGCCCAGCACTCATCATCCTCCTCCACCTCAAAACCCCCTGGGCCATCAAACATGACTGACTCTAGCTCTTTGTTAGCTTGAAAAATAGTTGTTTGATTGCAAGTTAAGGCTAAACGCGCATTACACATTCAGCTCGTCTGTAAACTAAAAAAGGAAATGAAGTTCACTGAGCTCTGTGGTGACATAAGTTCCCTTTTTCCAGCTGTCATTGCAGTTTTTTTTTTTTTTTTTTTTAATTCCCCTCTATTTCACAATAAATTGTTGAGCTGCAACACACTTTGTGTAATATTTGGTCACAGAATGACTAAATAATGAGTACATAATTTTCTGAAGAAATATATATAGTCAACCGTTAATAATATATTCAGTGTTTCTCTGTGCTCTCAACACACAACAGCTTCTATTAAGGTACTGATGTTCTCATCTCATGGGAAATGGGTTTTGTATAAAAACACAAGAAATTATGTACTTTTATTAAGTGGTATTGAATGTAAAAAAATTTATTATAAATTCATAATTTTTTAAAAGTTCACAAACCTTTAGATTCTGGTGTAGGTTGCACATTTTGATCACATAATATAAAACCATAACAAAACGCAAATGCTTATAATACAAATGCACAAAAACAAATAATGACAAATCATTTCACATTTCTACTTATTTAAAAAGCAGTAACAACATGAAAGTATATGATAATTTAATAGTAGGTCAGTGCAAACTTCCGAGTCTTGTTTTTTATAGTTTTATTTCCAAAAAATTGTCAGGACACATACTGAATGTTCTTAAAACGTATGGATGGAGCAAACAAAATTAGTGCAATTAATATCTGACTGGTTCCTTTAACTGTAATATTGATTTTTTTTTAGTGGTACACAAGTTACTGGTACTCATTCAGATGTTGAATCTTATGTAGCTCAATGTTGACTCGTTTGTCTTTTTGTACTGATTCCTGAGAACTCTTTCGCTGATGCTTCGTTTTCATTTGTGTTAAGCTCAATCCTCTGAAAGATAGGGAAAAGGCATAAATTATGATAAAAATAAATGAACAAATAAAACAAAGACTGCTTCAATGTTATGCGTAACTTACTGCAGATGGTGGCCGAATCCTTTTTTTTATATTTTCCAAAAACAAGACCTCATCTTCATCACCATTGTTATCTGTGGGCAACTCACATTTCACAGAAGGGTTTATAGTGGCCAAAAGGGCTGGTAAAGTAAAGCATGACAAGAAACGAGCCTTCAAAAGCTGGTACGCTGGGTTTGAGGCAAATCTTTCAGCAATCATTTTGCGGATGGCAGCTACTTGAGCTTCTTCCTCTCTATAGTTTTGATACTCAACTGGCAGGATATTCACTGCAGCTGCAAGCAGAGATTGTTTAACTTTGAGCAAAGAAGTCAGTGTTTTGATGCTGGCAGCAGATGGCGGAAGGTAAGGCAAAGACATCTCTAAATGAGATAGTGGAATTCCACCTTTTCCATTCATCCAGTCATCTACTTCAGATGACCGCTCAGGGAATATCAAGTGAGGATTAAAGCTAACAACATCAGAGGGAATATCAGGAAGAGGGAGCAATTGTTCACTTGATGTTCTAATTTGAGGTATTTCTGATGGAGCCACAGTCCGAGCTGATGGAGCTGCAATTTGAGCTGATGGAGCAGCAATCTGAGGTGATGGAGCCATAATCCGAGGTGGTGGAGCCACAATCTGAACTGATGGAGCTGCAATCCGAGCTGATGAAGCTGCAATCGGAGGTGGAGGAGCCACAACCCGAGCTGATGGAGCCATAAAACGAAGCGATGGAGCCACAGTCTGAGGTGATGGAGGGGACGGAGCCATAATCCGAGGTGATGGAGCCACAGTCTGAGGTGATGGAGGGGACGGAGCCATAATCAGAGGTGATGGAGCCACAGTCTGAGGTGATGGAGGGGACGGAGCCATAATCCGAGGTGATGGAGCCACAGTCTGAGGTGATGGAGCCATAATCCGAGGTGATGGAGCCACAGTCTGAGGTGATGGAGCCATAATCCGAGGTGATGGAGCCACAGTCCAAGGTGGTGAAGCCACAATCTGAAGTGATGGAGCAACAATCTGAATTGGTGGAGCCGCAACCCGAGCTGATGGAGCCACAAACGGAGGTGATGGAGCCGCAATCTGAGGTGATGGAGCCCCAATCCGAGTTGATGGAGCCATAATCTGAGGTGATGGAGCCCCAATCTGAGTTGATGGAGCCACAATCTGAGGTGGTGGAGCCGCAACCCGAGCTGATGGAGCCACAAACTGAGGTGATGGAGCCGCAATCTGAGGTGATGGAGCCACAAACTGAGGTGATGGAGCCACAAACTGAGGTGATGGAGCCGCAATCTGAGGTGATGGAGCCCCAATCCGAGTTGATGGAGCCATAATCTGAGGTGATGGAGCCCCAATCTGATCTGATGGAGCCACAAACTGAGGTGATGGAGCCACAAACTGAGGTGATGGAGCCACAAACTGAGGTGATGGAGCCACAATCCGAGGTGATGAAGCCACAATCCGAGGTGATGAAGCAGCAATCCGAGGTGATGGAGCCACAAACTGAACTGATGGAGCCACAAACTGAGGTGATGATGCAGCAATTAAAGGGGATGGAGCCACAATCTGAGGTGATGGAGCCCCAATGCGAGTTGATGGAGCTACAATCTGAGGTGATGGAGCCATAATCTGAGGTGACACAGCCACAATCTGAGCTAATGGAGCTACAATCTGAGGACACTTAGCTACAACCGGAGGTGAAGGAGCAACTGGTGTTCTAGAAGCAGAAAGAGGGCTCAATATTGTGTCGGGCAAACTTTTCTGTTGGATGATGGTTGGATAATTCTGATTAGTTCTCACAAGAACACAGCCATTTTCAGATACACTATTAACATTATTTGTTGGTTTCAATACAACTGGTGAACTAGTCAAAGGTGGCACAGTCAAGGGAAATGGAAGAACACTGAAAACAGCAGGAGATACTCTGGAACCAGTTGATGTAGATGTTTCATATAGCCTTACAATGGATTCATCAGAAGAGGACTCAGAGGAGTTCTTCGTAGCTTCAACATGTGAACCTTTCTGGTCCACATTGATAGGTGTCGGGGATGACATCTGAACACTATGTAGTACACTTTTGCTCTGTACTAAGGTAGAAGTAGGTGAAAGAGGTGTCTGGATGCCTTTGGGGCTAATGTTCACAGAGGAGGAAGTCTTTGGGGTATCTCTGGAGGCATTCGAGACTGAAGAATGTATAAGGGTAGGACCAACAGAGGAAGCAGCAACAAACAGTGCAGATGATGCTGGGTTCAGATTAGTTGAGATGCATGGACTAATACTGTTATTCAGGGGGGAACTATTTGGCACAGTTAGTGTCTGGTTGCTTGGGATATTAGCAGAAAGTGGACCGGTTACTTGTACCAACTTGGTGGGGGTAAAAATCCAGTTTACTGGCTGTGTCTGCAATGTAATAGTTGCAAAAACAACATTCTGTTTGCCTTGATTTTGTTTCGATGACTCTTTTTTACTATCTTTAGCTTTAGCTTCTTCCATTAGGGCTTGGACTTTCTCAGTAGGTTTGCGGATGCGTTTTGCAGATCTGATGCTGCTTGAGTCCTCTGTACTTGGTGATTTGGGGGCTGAGGCCATGACAGGTTGAGCAGGTGCTGTCGGCTGTATTAGCGGTAAAGGGATCTGTGATAAAACTTGTGGTGGTGACTTAATTAGTAAAGGCTGCACTGCCCTCTGCCTGTTTGGCTGTGTAATGACAAGAGTTTTGGGTTGAATAAAAGCAGGGGTAGTCTTCTGTCTGGCTGGCAGTTGGAGAGGGTTAAGAAGAACTGGCTGCAGGGGAGGTGGGTGCTGAGGAGGTTCTGCAGGTTTCTTGTGCGAAGCTTTCTGTTTTGCATCCTTAAGAATCACTGACACTTTTTGAGGAGGAGCTAAATAACCATAGGAAGGAAACAATGACATTAAGCATGTTACTGCAGAAAGAACTAGAGCTCGTTGGATATGTGCATTATTTGCTATTACATTTAAAAAAATTTAAATGGATAAATATAAACTGACATACCTGTACTTGGTTTAGATTGAGCAATTGGCTTCTGAAAAAAGACAAGACAAGAGAGAACAACTGATAATACTGAGGGAACATTAATCTTCAAGATAATTTCTTTTAAAAACACTGCATATTCATATGCACATCAGCAACACAGTATGAGAACTAGGCTAATAAACTTAAGACACTGGATTGATTGATAAATACCTTAATGTTGATTATTTGCTGAATTTCAATGACATTCCTGCAACCTTTGATATCTATTTGAAGAGCCTGTGTTAAGAAAATACAACCATGTGAAACTGCTGTCTTTGTTTTTCAATTTCTTAATAATAACTGACAAAGTAATTAGACTTACTTTGAGGAAAAATGAAAACACTGATGTTTTTGGAAGAGCGATGTCTTCTGCTTTCATTCCAACAATATCACCTGTAAAATCATTATTGATTATTGAATTACTGACAAAAAAGCCTTGAATTATTTACTCATAATTAGGTCCATGTTGAATCTGCAAACTAGAGTACTATAAGCTAAATTGCACTTATTGCTTAAAGTCAATGCGAATTATAGTTATAGTTATATCTTATATATTATAGTTTCTGCAGGCTTTATTAAGGTCAATTTAAGACTTTAAGACTTAGCAAAAAAATTTTAAGGATCAATGGAAACACAATGCGTCTCTCTTACACAATATGTAAAACAATGTCATTCTTACGATAAGTTCTCTAAATATAATTATCTAGCAAACTCACAATGGGCCATTTGCATAAATGATTTAAACTGGTCTTACAGTTTTTAAAATTCAGTTACATAAAAGCATAGATTATTCTAAGTTCATTCCAAAAATAAGACTGATTACTTATTGGCTAACTGCTAGTTGGTCAAACTCGTACTTAAGACATTGTCTTAACATAAAGGCTAAGTTTATGGAACTGAACCCAAAGAGTTGTATTAGCAGAACTTCAAAATACAGCTTCCAACTGATCTCCATTATTTTTAATTAATTTTACAAAAAAAATAAAAAATAAATAATAATAATTGCTGAAGGCTTGAATAACTATCAACCACTAGAACAAGTATGGAAATCCCCTTTTGTCTTGTTTTCCAGTGCAGATGTCTAAAGATTCTTAAATAAAGATATATTTTCTTGTTTCCAGTAAAATACATTTATGTTTAAAACAATGAACAAAAATATGTCAGTGGGCTCAGCTAAAGGTAACTTCATTAAAAGGGAAATGTTCATATGTACTATTGACAGATATTTGTTCTCGTTTTGTAAGCATAAACATAATTTTGTAAATATTTTCAAGACTTTTCGGTTTTAAATTGGCATCTCAAATAAATATATGTTCATTTAAGAATGTTAGATATTTGTACCGGAAAACAAACAGGAAGATATTCATTTTGGCAATGCATTCAACATTTAATGCGATGACTATGAATTTATGACTTTCTGCTCTGATGCAAGACCTTTTTTAAGGCTATAAATTGTGGAAGGGCGATTTAAGACTTTTTAGGACCTGCAGAAACCACCCTTCCATAATGTGATACATTTTGAAGTGAAACAAGATATTTAACAGGAAGAAGGGGTGAAACTTTATTTATCAGCAATTACCCGTCTGATATGTGAGGCTGCTCAAATATTTCTTCGGTACCACAAAAATTTAGGTGTTTCGTCAGAAGTGAAAAAAGGGTCTGTACCTTCACAAAATGTGTTTTCATTCACTGGAGCAGGCAGGATCACATTGCCAATCCATGGGGTGATGGCTTTAAAGAGGTCATTATTAAGGCTGGCCACGTCCTGAACCGACCTTCTTTTCTTAATATTTTTTGAACTTGTCATTTTCTCCTTTAGGTCATTTTGAAAGGACAAAATCATACAATCAGTTTATTTATTTAACAATATATTTTCCAAATATTATTTTTTAAATAGTAATTATGATAATAAAAAGACAATACTGCCTTAACAGTCTTAAGTCTGAATAAGGCTATAGTTTTAAATCTTGTTAGCTTATTAGAAAGTAGCAACTATTTTCTATTATACTTAAATAATAATAATGTAATGGCCTTATTTACAATAAATGTGTGTTTGTGTTAACCATACCTTCTTAACTACAGATGTTCCCTTCCACTGCAGGAAATGTTTAATATCACTCACAGACACCTTGAGCATGGCCTTCTCATCTTCAGTCTACATGCATGAAATGAAATGCACTTTTATACAGAAGCACTGCAGAACATATAAATAAAACTAAATAAATCTAATCTGACCTTAAAAGGGAAAGGAAAAAGAAAACCTCTTACCTGACTCTGCAAGACAGTAGGTTTCAAACCTACATAAGACCTTTCCATGTTTCCAAAGCGGTTCAGGATGGTATTGCGCACTAAACAGAGCATGACTTTTGGACATTTGCTGTTCTTTGATCGAATGCGGCCTGAGCCAGATTCTAGAGTGGATTTCTCTAGCTCCTCCTCATTGGAGGGAGGATGGACCCACACAGTCCTGACAGTTTCTAGAGAATGAACCCCTGTGTTGGCATTTACAGGTATCCATTCCTTCATATCTGGCTGTACGTAGTCCTTTCGTGGTATTTCCTGAACTTTGACTGAGGGAACATCTGGTTCAACATCACTGTCCATATACTTTACCTGTTTTTCGTCCTCACTGGAGGAGAGCATCTCCTTTTTAATAGTTTTCAATGTTTTTTGTCTTTTTCTTTTTCGTGGCACTGTTGTTGGCTTCCTTTGTCTTTTTATGCCTTTACGCTGACATGCTTTACTCTTCCTCTGAAAAACAGAAGCAACAACCAAATGTGTATACTTATGATATTTAATCTTCTTGAAGGACGCAAGACATTCTGAAATGAACTTACAGCTTGTGTTAGTAATTTCCACTTGCTTAGACACTGACAGTCAATCCGGTTTGGGATCTCTGAGGCAATCTTAGTCCACTTGCCTGGAAAACAATGATCAGATGTGCCCAAATGTTTTAATACAAAGGGCCAAAAATCTAAGTTGACTGAGGCCCATGGCCCCCCCAAAAAATTGAAATTGAAAACAAATATGTAAATATTTACAAAACAAAAATGCAAATAATTTCATTTTTATATTTTGAAAAAAAAAAATAATAATAATAATAATAATAATATAGTATAGTATATATATATATATATATATATATATATATATATATATATATATGTTAAAAAAAGCTAGTTTATTGAGGTAGTGATAGTTAATTCCGAAGTTTTAACCTTTTAAGAGGGATATCACTTACCAACACCATATTTCGCAACCTTTTCTTTTAGTAGTTCCACTTCCTCTTTGCTCCAAGGACCCTTTTTCACATTCTCCTGAAGACAATCCAAATACCTAAGATGCAAAAATATTCATATACATATCAAGCACTAGTCAATCCAGCCAGATTGATTTGGGTGTTATTTTGAAACATTACATTGAAATGTGTCACACTGTACCTGTCACGACAAGCACCGTCAGTCCTGCCTGGGACTTCCAATCTGATTTTCCCCCATTCTTTGGTGCCATATTTTGCGACAGCATTCCGCAACAACTGATATGAGAACGGTTAGTCAAATTAGTGAACATAGGCATGTGTGACTGCAACAGATTTTAAAACATTGTGTCTTCATTGACGGTATATGGTATATCGCAAAAACAATGCATTAAATCAGTTTCTCATTTATTGAAAGAGAGTGGAATATCCACAATTAATTATGCTCCATACCTGGTCCTCCTCTTTGGACCAGGGGCCTTTCTTTATAGAGGGATCCAAAACAGATGTCCAGCGATATGCCAGCTGTGATCCATCACGGCCCTCCATGAAGAATGACACTGTGGAGATAATAAATAATACGAATATTTAGCCCCTGTGATTTTCCAAAACACAATTGAAGAAAATGAAATCTATAAATTAAACCTGTTATAAAGGACATATTCTTACATTTAAAACGAATAGTTAAAAAATGATTTTTGGAAAGTGCAGATGGATGCAGGAATGCATTGTGTGTGAACAATCCCTTGTTGTTCCCTCACTGTTTTTTTCTGTCTATATAAGAATTAAATCTATATTATATACACTACCGTTCGAAAGTTTGGGGTCAGTAAGACTTGTAATGTTTTTTTCTTTTTCTTTTTTTTCTTTTAAACGCCATACCAGCTTCTAAGGCTATATTCATGGCGAGAATAAAGTGCAATCAATCAAAGGAAGACTAGAAAAGATGTTTAACATTTATTTCCTCTAGAAATCTTAGGACCATGTTCGGATTCACTTGATTAAAAAATTTTTCCAAAAGTATCAACGGAATAAAAAAGGTTTCTCACAGGGGCAGATGTAATACAATCTAGAAGGATATGTTTAATGGACAATGAATTCTGACAAGATGAACATTTTGGAGGATTTTCTCCTGAGAGTAAAAATTTATGTGTAATTTTTGAATGTCCTATTCTGCATCGTGTATAGATGACTTGATTCCAACGATTCTCAAAACAGAGGTTAAGTTTTTTCTTCACATCAGGATTTATTTCATGCAACTTATTATTTAGACATTGATCCCATTCTGATTGCCATTTATTTCTGATGTATTCATTTATCGTTTGTTTTAAGTCTGTAAAAGGTATAAAACTATTTACTAATTCTGTGGATAGTGCTTCTTTTGCTGCACTGTAATGTTTTTTTAAAAAGTCTCTTATGCTCATCAGGCCTGCATTTATTTGATCAAAAAATGGTAATCTGCCAAAATGTTATTACAATATGAAATAATGTTTTCTATTTTAATAATCCTTTAAAATATAATTTATTTCTCTGATGCAAAGCTGAATTTAAATCAGCCATTACTCCAGTAAAAAGTGTCACATGATCCTTCAGAAATCATTCCAATATGCTGATTTATTATTAGAATTATCAATGTTGGCAACAGTTGTACTGCCAAATATTTTTTTTTGGAAACTGCGATATTTTTTCAGGCTTCTCTGATGAATAAAAAGTTAAAAAGAACAGCATTTATTCAAAATAGAAATCTTTTCTAACAATATGAATCTTTTCTATCACTTAAATTTAACACATCCTTGAATGGTAGTGTATATTGTTAAAAAAGATTTCTATTTTAAATAAATGCTGTTCTTTTTAACTTTTTATTCATCAAAGAATCCTGAAAAAAAGTATCACAGCTTCCAAAAAATATTTGGGTGTTGCCAACATTGATAATTCTAATAATAAATCAGCATTTTAGAATGATTTCTGAATGATCATGTGACACTTTTATACTGGAGTCATGATCATGATGCTGGAAATTCAGCTTTGCATCACAGAAATAAATTATATTTTAAATGATATTTAAATAGAAACCATTATTTTATATTCTAATAACATTTTGCAAGATTACAGTTTTTTTTTTTTTTGATCAAATAAATGCAGCCTTGATGAGCAGAAGAGACTTCTTTAAAAAAACATTAAAAGTCTTACTGACCCCAAACTTTCGAACGGTAGTGTATATGAATTATTTTATTCTGAATTTGGCTTATCCAATCTGATTTCAGAGACAGAATGATCTGTTTTAGACACAAATATGCAAAATTCAGCACAAGCGCTCAAGAAGATCCAAATATCTCACTCTGTATGTAAGGAATGAAGTTGCCAATTTTCATTTTTTCAACAAGTTTTTTGAGGATCTCATCTTCTTCTTTTGTCCACTCTTTCCTTCTGAAGGTCTTTGAAATGTAGCGCTGGTAAGTCTGGAAGCACATGAAAGCCGTTCTATTTGTCTGGAAAAAAAACACACACACACACACAAATATATTATATACAAGTATATTTATATATCAAAGGCATTATATAGTGAATGTTGCACTGTTAAACATTGAAAACCTTATTAAATCGCATGTTAACATTAGCTGCTGTTTTGAATGTGCCTGAATTTCTCTGCCCTTACCCCAAGAGCCTCTGCGATTTTGTCCCAATGGCAGCAATTGTACTCTTCCACAATTCTTTTCAGTTTATCAATCTCATCCTGTTTCCATACTGACTTGTTAATGGAGGGGTGCAAATAGTTCTGCCAGAACCTTTTCAAATCCTCAGCATGTCGCAAACCTTCAAACTATCAAACAAAAACACATTCGTTCATTCTTTTAGAAATGGAAAACTGATGTTAGAAGACAGAACAAGATTTATTTGCATGCACCTTAATAAAACAACTACATAACTTACGTCAATATTTGATATTTTCTCCCAGTCATGATCGTCATGGCGATTACCCAGCAGCTGATCGTCTCTCAGGGCACTAAGACGATATTACAAAGTTTGATTATACTTTATTTATTTTTTTGCACACAACCATTCAAAAGTTTGTGGGTCTTTAATGCTTTTTTTTATTGTTTTCAAAATAAGCCTCTTATGCTCCCCAAGGCTTCTTATACTGTATTTGATCAAAATACAGTAAAACAGCAATACTGAGAAATATTAGTACCATTTAAAGCAACTGTTCTCTATTTGAATACATTTTAAAATCCAATTTATTCCAGTGATGGCAAAGCTAAATTTTCAGCATCATTACGCCAGTCTTCAATGTCACATGATTCTTCAGAAATCATTGTGATATGCTGATTTGGTCCTTAAGAAACATTTCTTATAATTATGAATGTTGAAAACAGATGCTTAATATACATTTTTCGCATCCTTTGACGAAAGCATTTATTTAAAACAGAAACCTTTTGTAACATTACAACTGCATAGACTTCTTTCAAAAAAAATATTTCTGACCTCTAACCTCTGAACTGTAGTGTAGGTACAATCTTACAGGACATGTTCTCTTAGACGAGGTTCTTAAAATGCTTTTACCTTATTTCTGCAATTTCTTTCTCGATTAAATCTATTTGTTTTTTCAATTCTTCTTTTCCCTCATCATCAGCTCTAGACATCTTGGCACTCAGATAGTCCAGCCTAAGAAAACACAGACCATTAGAAGCTCTCAAAATGTAATAAAAACAGCCATTATCAACAAAACTACACATATACTTCAATTTAACAGAAAAAGCAAACTTGCATTTCTAAATGCACAACTTTTTTTTTATCCAAATTGCACAAACAAGGCAACAATAATCATATATTTAGGTTTGGTTTTCCTTTTTTCCAGAACTCACTTGGATAGTTTGGGTTGTAGCATCCGTTTCAAAGTGTCTTTGGCGACTGTGTCGGTCAGCAAAGTCTTCTGCCAACCGTCCCCTGAAAGAATTAACCAGCGTTTTATTTTTATTAAAAAATCAGTTCACTACAAGTAATATCAAGCACTCATGCTGCCATAAAACATACATCTTTTTATTTTCAGGTCATCAATGTGTCTGGTACCATGACACAGTCTCGCTTTAGTTTCTTCATTTGCTGGAGGGCCCTAGAAGCAAACAAAAACATTAATAAAACTTCACAGGAAAGAAATAAAATAAAAAAAGAATAAAAAAGACTTCCAGTATTAGTTTCATAACATACCAGACCAGTGAGTTTGTCTTTGAAGTAAGGCTTCAAGAAGTATCCAAGAAATTGTTTCTGAGGGGGAATTCCTGGTACGGAGGAGCTAGAAGTGCTTGGGCCAGAGATCTGGGCATCAATCTCTTTCTGTGGAGATACAGTAGGCTTTAAAATGGTTCTACTGTAATTAAACCCATGCAACTGAGTGGCATGAAGACTCTGTTTTAATGAACTGCAGCCTTGATGTTGTTGTTCACCTGCTGCTGTTGGTTCTCATTGAGGAGTTTTTCCAGCTCAACTAGCTTCTCTTTCAGCACCTCCTGATAGACTAAATTCATCTGCAGGCAAGTCTCCACATTTTGAGGAAGATCCAACTCATCATCATCACTGTCTTCATCACTCTAATGAGAGCAGAACAAAACTGTATTATAAGCATTTAAAACAATAATGAGAAAACACAAAAAACAGTGTCAGCACAAGCATGTATCAAAGAAACAAAGTGGAAACTCACCGAATCAGTATCATGTTCACTCCCTGTTTTACAAAACAAAAAAAATAATTAAGACAAATTAATTTAAAAACAAAATATTTGTATAGCTGAAACAGCAGACCCAATAATGAAATGCAATAATCGCTATGAATACTAAGATATAATTCACCATCCAACACATCGGCCAGTGCTGCATTAGCACCAAGTGTATTCTCTAACTCTTCAATCTCCCTCTGTATCCGCAGACGCTCTGCCTCCAAGTCATCGCGCTCCTAGAGTCAATTAAAAGCAATTTAAAAAATGAAAAGAAAAACATTACAAGAAGAACATTATATTTAATTACTATAGTGTGTCATAGTAACCATGCGGTTTTCTAAATTCTTACCACTCCTTCAACTTCAGGTCCACTGTCATCAGATTCATCATCTGTCAAGGAAACGTTATTTATGACATTAATATAAGGCACAGAGCACAGGCCAAATACAAGGCCCCTATACTTTTTGGCCAGTGCAATTCCAAGACTTTTCCATGACCATTCCAGTTATGCTGGATAAGGATTCCATCAAATAATTTTTAGATCACTTCTGATTCATTCAGACAATTGTGTGAATAAATTTGATATAAAAGAACGATTCACTTATGATTACCCTGATTCACTCACTGGTGAATTAGTGCAATGGGATGGCCACAAGGCATCTCTCTCACAGTTAGGAGACGGTAACTTACCGTCACTGCTGCTGTCAGATGACAGAAGGTCTATGATGCTGCTGTCCGCACCCAGAGTACTCTCAAGAGCCAAAATCTCCCTCTGGATTCTTTCTCTCTTCGCAAGCAACTCATTTGATTCCATGATAGACGAGGTGAGACCTGAAAACCCAACTTTTTACAGGTTACTGGGTTACAACATTGTACAGTTTGCCAATATGACCTTACTCATTTGCAGTGGTGTAAAGTGCATGGATATTATTCTGGGCATATTTCACAGATCTAAAGAATTTCCTGTAATTACAAAACAAAGTCTATTTTATTCTCTCCTGTGAAAACAGCCAATGAAACCACTATAATTTAATAACTCTCCTTTTAAAAAGATGTCTAATCTACATCAGAGAAACCATAGAATTTACAGCTGAATTTAAAATGTTAAAAAATATTCAATCTTAAAAGTGTTTCTTACACACATAGAAAAGAGTTGGTTTACAAAGTCTCTTTATTTCAGTTTAAATACAGTACTCAATTATTAAATTAAATGTAGATTAGATTTCTATTTATTACATATTAGACAGTGAGTTTTTTCTTCTTTTGATTCAGTACCTACTTTCTATTTACTTGTAACGTTTCACATCTACTCAAATGTAATGCTGTAGTAAGAAACAGTAACTCTTTAAACAGATATCTAAAAAACTTCTATATTCAATATAAAATGTAAATCTAAACTCACTTCTAGCTCACGAAGTAGAAAATACAGTACATGAGTGTTTGGCAACGGGACAGAAACGTGTAGAGACCGGATCTCTAGTTTGTCTGTGCCGTGCAGACCTGTACTTACATTAGCTTTCCTTTAAAGCATCATGCTGCTAATGGCTTCAGTGTTGCAGCTCTTCGATCACACCAACACAACAAAAACACCTCCTGGATGCTGCGGCATCACTGCACGCTTTTCTAAATGTCCCACTCAAATCTTCCAGCGCAGCAGCATGTTTATTAGGGACTTCACAAACTAGATTTACACTTGTTACACAATAAATCAAAGTCGTTGCTTTGAATGGCGGGTTGCAAATATCACAAAGATTTATGTAAATCTTACTTAAAACTGTCAAGAATAATTCTCCCCTACTAAAACTACTCGACGTTCATGTAACGCGTTGTGTACAAAGATACAAACATGAAGCGCGCGTCAATAATGCGTCATCCTCACTGACGCGTCATAATAAAAGTCCCATCGCCTCTCAGCGAGCTTCTTCTTCTTCTTCTTCTAGTGTTTTATGGCGGTTTGGCAAACCAGCAAAAAAGGTGCATTACCGCCACCTACTGATCTAGAAATAAATAAATACATCTCTCAGCTACCAAACTAGCAAATTGTTTTAGTATGTTCATTACTATTTTAATTAATAAACATTAAATTTATACTTACTGCTTTAATATTTAGTATAGATATTGTATATTGTACAAAAAGTAGATATAAAAAAAGCCATATAATAATGGTTTCATAATTTAGCATCTATTGAATGTTAACGCAATAATATAGAGATACTAATTTTCAGATTCTCAAAGAATAACAGGACCACGTGACTAAAATAATCTTCTTTATTAAATCAATAAAGAGCATTATGAATATAAGGCACACAATCCAGTATTGATTAGTAAAGTATTTTTAAATAAACAAATACTTAAAATGTTGTAATTTAGAACATATTTAGAACATATCAAATATGTTAAGTTATATATCATAAAACAAAATCTGGTTAATAATCTGCTATAGTATTTTAAGAAGTGACTTGACTCATTGTTTAATAAAAGTGCAAAACGTTTTTGAAAATATTGTTTCCCCATACTCTACTACAATATAGATCTTTGATTTTGGTGAGAATCCAAGGCACTATTTGGTACACTTTTTTTATTTGGTTCCTGCTAGAGCTTATTTTGTTAATCATTTGGCCCATCACACCTCATTTTGTTATTTTCTATAAACTAAACATGATTTTAATGAAGTGGATGAACAAAATAAACGATGTACCATGCAAATGCAGTGAGTCTATAGAGTACAGAACATGATGTTTAAAGAGAAAGTCAATCATGAATCTCGGTGATCTTGTCAATAGATGTCAATAACTGGGAAACATAACACAGTGTCTCTCTTCCTGACAGCAGCTGCCTGTAAAAATACAAAACACATTCAGTGCAATGATACATTAGATCATTTATTTACATTTCTGATCATTGTTAAATGATTGAAGTGATTGTTGTTAATCATACTTAATAGAAGTCTCTGCATCTTGAGCTGCTTTGTTAAGGTACTCAGAGGCCACTTGTGCATTGTGTCTCATTGTAGTTAAGGCTGTAGTTTCTCCATATCTTAGCCTCTCATTTTCACTTTTATATCCTTCAAGCTGACCCTGGGAAGAAAACATTACAAATAGTTGCACTAATGGAGTTTTAATCTGAACAATAACAGACCTGAATATTTTGCTCACAAATTCATAAACTTATAATATAGTATATAGCTGGATGACATTATATAATGTATGTGCATAGTATGCTTTCTTCAGTGTGCTTGTGCATATGAAAAGAAGTCCAACCTGGAGTTGTTGTATCTCTTGTTTCAATTTTGAAATACTATTTTCAGCTTTGACTGCTCGCTTCTGTATTGGAAAAAAAAAAACAGAATTTTTTAAAGCATTTATAAGAATAGGATTTACACTAAAAACAAAAAAGAAATGTCATATGAAAGATAACACAGTGCTTAATACCGTCATTAACTCAAGGTTTTGTTCTACTGACTGCACCATTGTCTCCAAAGCCTTAGCCTCTCTCTCCTCCTGCAACTTCTTGTTGTGCAACTCATCCGTCAGTTGTTTGATCCTATTACAATTGGATAGTTTAACAGTGAGAAATCATCTAGAAACTTAATAAAAGCACAGCAGCTTCAGTCCATTAAATGAATGGTTCACCCAAAAATAAAAATGTGCTGAACATTTACCCTAAGGCCATACAATATCTAAATGAGTTTGTTTCTTCATGGACTGGAGTCGTGTGAATTATTGTGATGTTTTTATCAGCTGTTTGGACTCTCATTCTGACGGCACCCATTCACTTGCAGAGGATCCGTTGGTGAGCAAGTGATGTAATGCTAAATTTCTCCAAAACTGTTCCGATGAAGAAACAAACTCATCTACACATACGATGACCTGAGAGTGAGTGAATGTTCACTTTTGGGTAATCTAATCTTTAATTACCTCAAAAGAATTACAATTAATGTGTTATTTTACATTTAGTAATGTATATAATATTACAATTGGTGTAAATAGCCTACCTTTTGGAGTCAGATTCTGACCTTCTAAGGAGTTCTTTGACTTGCTTTCTGAGTAGAGAATTCTCTTCTCTAAGCTAAAACACACAAAACACCTTTAAAAACATTCATTTGCACCAATTATAATATAACAATTGGCTCATGTATATACAAAACCTCACACCATTCACAATTCACACAACATACCTGTTGGGGATTCTTTGTGCCATTTTCAGCATTACTCCTCTTCGGATGGAAGGAAATGTCAATCACTGAAGTCTCTTCATCACCCTCATAGCTTCCTGTGCTTCTTCTAGCTAAGTGGCTCTTTGGCAGGAAGTCAGAATTACACAGTTCCCATTCAGTTACATGTGCTCCCCTCTCATCACTGCAGAGAGATGACTGCTCAGAGAAAGCACTGAGGTCTAAAGTACCAGATAGTTCGAAGTCATGAGAACCATCAAGGGCTGATGGGCGGCAGCTTTCAATCCATGTTTCCTCAGGTTCGTTTTCAGAAGGCTGACAGAGCGCAGACGGGTCTGAGAAGAACGGCCCCTTCGTGGCAAAATCTATGGAGGTGTTATAATCCTGTTCGACGTTGAATGCTCCACCACACACCCGGAAAATCAAACATATATGAAATATTATAAAAAAAAAAAAACAAGACAAGCCAAGAATCTACCAGCAATGAAATTCTGCATAAACTTACTTTTGTTTACTGGCAAGTTTTACATTTGTATATGTAAATGCACAAACGTGAACCCTACTTTAATGACTTTAAAGGAACATTAGATTAGAGACATCAGTCAAAAGTCATGTAATCTACTAAACTTTAATTAAAATCTGTGTCATGTTGTTTCTCACCTCTGTGGCTTCTGTAGTACAAGACTGCTGGTTCTTGTATCGGACGAACTCCTTGAAAGAAAACGGATTCAGCTCATCTTGCTTTGGCTCATCTGAAAGTAAATTTGTACAGGACATTAAAAATGAAGATTTCAAGCCCAGAATGTTTTAATATAAAAACCTATGATACATATTCAAGACAGACAGCTAGTGCTGCATTATAATCATGATGCAGTATAGAAAGAGCAAAAGACCAGTAGGTTAACACATACCATCTTCAATGATGAGCTTTTTCGTCCTGTGTTTAGACATGATAACTTACAGATTCAGCTTGATCAGAGACGTAAAGTATCCAGCAGACTGTTTTTGCTAAATACCTAAGCTCAACATTACATTACGGTGTGAAGGAAAGGAAAAGATGCAGAAAGAGATGAAGTACTGCAGAAAGTAAAATGTATCCCCAGTAAATGTTTCGTTTAATTATGTTCAATGTCAAATATTATGTTATAAACCATAATTCATTACTGTATCTCACAAATAGCACTAATCTCCTGATGTCTCTCCTCCTCCTTCTTCTTCTTCTTCTTCTTGTTTAATGGCGAATAACTCCGGAGCATTATCGCCACCTACTGTACTGGATGTCAAGTAAACTTCCACAGGTCATGAGACTGAAATTTGAGAAGAGTGAAAAAAATAAATGTTGGGGTATGTTTTATATTCTCTCCAATCTATGGAGCACTCAGATGCGTGTTCAGCTCCTCTAACACTCACATTTAACTCTTCATGCCCCAGATAAGGTAGAATACTCCCATCCACACATATTATAATCTAATCTAGATCCTAAACCTGAGTCATAGATAGATAGATAGATAGATAGATAGATAGATAGATAGATAGATGGCAGAGAGCACATGTATAATATCTCCACCTATTGACGTGGAAGATAAACGTGTTTAGATGGGAGTGATGGTTGATGTCTAGTTATGGGAAATGCTGCCTTTTGCATATTAATTGCCAAAAATATATTAATTTCAATTATTCTGACATAATAAACATTTCTGGTGTTTTCCAGATTTTTAAACCAACAATTTATCAGATATAATATTACTTAAATAATAATTAATAACGAAATCTTAATAACCTTGCCGACCTTTTGCATTTAAATGTAAATGGAGCAAGAATGAACAAGAATTTGCAAACCCAAATTTAGCCCACAAATACACAATTCTCCTATGCTGCATTAAAAACTGACTTGCACCTGACTCACAATAATTATTATTCTACCTAAATGCAGATAATATTGGTCAACTTTTTATGAAATTTTCACTTGTATAAGTGTAATGTACTGTATATAAATATATACATCAGTTATTGTATGACAGTTTTTAATGTCTACACTATTACTGTTTCTTTCTGTCTTTCTTTTTTCTTTCTTATTTATTTTAATAATTGTCTGTGTTTGTCAGTTTTCAATATACAGTCAATTTTTGGTGTAGTATGTGTTTTATAAATACAATTTTACATTTACTTAAAGTGTAGTATTATGCGGGCATTACAATGTTTATAGGTAGGTAGATATCTGGCAGGAATCAGAAATTGCGTTTTTTTATTTTTTATATATATAATTTTATTTTTCTCAAAGTACAGATGAAAACATCCCGTTTTTTTCAATGGCAGAGCGATACTCCTCCTCAAGCTTTAGGGACTGCCGCTCCCATCCGAGGCTGTTTTGAGAGTCTGCAGCACGACGCGTCTGCGTGTTTGCCTACCTCCACCAATCACAGTCCGCGACGGCACGCATGCGCACTGCTGCGCTCTACCGACTGCTGTCGTTCTCGCGTCGCAGGTGTCAACGGAGCGAGCCTCTCTGTTACAGCTGCGAGTGAGCAAACCTCTCTGTCCCAGCGAAAATATATCAATCCTACGGAGTGGGCGGGCAGGACAGATCGTACGGCCTGAAAATGTCCGAATGAGACCGTGAGGCCGTGTCTGTTGCCAGGGCAGGTTTAAGCGGAGAAGAGGGCGGCTTTCTGGGCTGTAGACAGCGGGCTCGCGGAGCGTCTTCAGCGGGGAGCCCTGCGGTCCTGCCGCCGCCGCCGCTACTGCTGCTGCTGCTACAATGTTCGTGCAGGAGGAGAAGATCTTTGCAAGCAAAGTCCTGAAGGTCCACATCTGTACCATGGAGGGCACCGAGTGGCTGGAGGAAGTCACGGAAGACACCATTATAGAGAAACTCAAGGAAAAATGCTTAAAGCATGTAGGTCTGCCATCGGTTAGCTGGCACTGTTAGCCAACCCGGACAGGACAGGCCCGCTGGATTCTCAGAGTCATTGCCAAGTATTTTTAGTAACTAGCAGACGAGTCGACGGTGCTATTTATAATTTAGCAAGCTGGTCCGTCACCTCGGTCTCTGTGGCTGTACTGTAACTAGCTCTGTCACACTGCTGGCTGGTTGGTTTACAGTGTGGAGCTGACATTAACTTGTTGACAGCCTCTTTTTGCTCACAATATATCTGTCAAGTACTCAGATCTGTGCAGCTCAAGGCACCTTGACAGCCATTCATAGTTTCTGTGAGGATGTGATTTGCACATTTTATGGCTTTAAGGTTGTGAATGTTTTTGTAATCATTTTAGCAGGTGGCATTGCCACAGACTGAAAGTCAAGCCATGTCCTAGCTACAGTGTGCAATGTGTACCATGGTATAACCCTGTGCATAATGCCACAATTACAACAAATTTTATGGACATTTATAATGACAATACCATAGTGTTCTTTGAAGTACCTTGGAGTATCACGTATAAAGCAGGATACATTATTTATTTAGTACCAAGGTGTATATCAATATACCATGGTAACAATTGGCACCAACTGAACTGTGGTACTAACTAGCACAGTACTAGACCTCACTGTAAGTGGGTTGAGCTCATGATTGTGATTTTTATGGGTTAAATGTACAGTGCTGTTCAAAAGTTTGGGGTCATGTATGTATATGCAGGTAGTTTTAAATTATTGATACTGTTTAAAACATGTATGCAATAAGAACATTGTATCTATTGATTATATATTTCAGTGTTAGTACATACTAGTTAAAGACACTTAATATAAAGTGGGTCGACTTTATTGGTGTTTCTTCTCTTACAGTATGTCCATGGAAGTCTAGAGGATCCTAAAACTCTTACACATCACAAACTCATTCATGCTGCCACTGAGAGAATTCTCACGGAATCCAAAACTGTTGCTGAGGAAAATCTTAAAGACAAAGGTATTTAAACTTTCTGCTGCATTTGGTTGTTCTTTGTTTTGGCATTTTCCACAAAGGCCCCCCATGATATTTCCCATTTTTTGAGATTTTACTGGATAAGGATTAAGATAATTATTTTAAAGAATCTCACAATTTTTATCGTATTTACTATTTTATATTCAGTACAAAAATTTCCATCGAGTTATATGACTTTGTCAGTGTGAACCCTGATTCTCCCAAAAATTATATAATTATATATAAGTAACATATATATATATATATATATATATATATATATATATATATATATATATATATATAATTATTATTATTTTTTTTTTCTTGTGAATTGAAATTGTTGTAGCTGATTTTAATGCTTTTTTTGTCTTATTTTAAAGTCACCATTAAATTAAACTGGACAATTTTTTATTCTTTCAATGGATCATTATTACAGTGTTTATTATAAATCATTCAAAAAATAAAAAAAAAAGTGTACTCTTGTAATCTTTAATAAAATAAAATAAAAAAATTCTTGTTTGAAAAGCTGTTTTACTTGGATATACATCACAATAGAGAAAAAATATGATTGCAATTTTCTTTCAGGCTGATTTTAATCATTTAATTCATCTTGAGGCCCCTTTGAAAGCTTGCTAAGGCCCCCTGTTGGGTCCCAGCCCCTGGTTAAGAACCACTGATCTAGATGTAGTCATCATGTTTTGCATATGTTCTTTGTATTTAAAATCAGATTCTAAAAGACACAAATCCTGATTCATTATTGTTTGTTTTCTAGACTGCTTATTATTGATAAAGAAAAGACCTCCACCGGCTCCACCAAAAATGGCTGACATATCTTCTGAAGAGAAGGTATCTGTTGACAATTTTAGTTTTTGGGGGGTGGGTGATTTACTTTTAATTAATAATGTACATTACACTTCTAAGCTTTGATTCTTCAAAGTTGATCAGTCTTTGTGCTTGTTGACAGAAAAGCAAGAGAACAAAGCACCAGATAAGGAGGCCATCCTCAAAGCCACAGCAAACCTGTCCACTCGTAACACTGACCGCACTGTAACTCAACACAATATCAGAGATGTGCGTGCTTGCAGTCAGTTCAGTTAGACTTTTCTGCGTTGCAGTTGTTTAGAATATATTGTTTTACATTTTATTGTTTCCATCAGTTTCAAACAGAGCTGAGGAAGATTCTGGTCTCACTTATTGAGGTGGCTCAGAAGCTGCTGGCTCTGAATCCAGATGCTGTTGAGCTCTTCAAAAAGGCCAATGGTAAGCTACGGATGTATGAATAGATCCCTGACCAGATTAAATCTATTTAAGCCTTGGTGAAATAATGAATTACCATGCTTTTCAGACATCTGCCATGGTAATGCTATGTTTTTTGAGCATACTATTTATTTGAAGTACCATAGAGTAACATTGCTGTGCCATAGTACTGCCACGGTCCTTTTTTGTGAGAGGTAATTTTTAACATAATTTTTAACCTAACTCTGAGGAACGCTCAGAACCATTCTCATGGGACATGTCTGACTAGTCAGTGTGCAGGTGTAAATATAATTTTTCTCTCTTAGAGAATGTTGGTGAGTGATTATTCTTTGTATCTGGCAGCCATGCTGGACGAGGATGAGGAGGACCGTGTGGATGAAACGGCCCTGCAGCAGCTGACTGAGATGGGTTTCCCTGAGAGTCGTGCTGTGAAGGCTCTGCGCTTAAACCAGTGAGTACTCTCTATTCTTGGGTGATAAATATGCCGATGAAAAGTGCATTTCCTGTGTTTCAGAATAAAGTCTTAAGAGAGCACTGTCATATTGGTCAGTGAAGCATAAACAAAAATAACTTGGTGTAAATTTGGAGTACCATTTCAATCATTATATGATCATATGATGTAATGTTTCTGAATAAGAATAATCCAATGAGCAAACATAACATCATCAGAGTGTGCCAACTCTCAGTGGATTTAATAACTAATCACTCTTCCTGCAGCATGTCTGTGACCCAGGCTATGGAATGGCTGATTGAGCATGTGGATGACCCCATGGTTGACACTCCTCTGCCTGGACAGGACACCCCAGGGGCGGCGGCCGCTGCAGCTGCAGCCCCAGCCCCAGCTCCCTCTGCCACAGTTTCAGGAGCCCGGGCCCGTCTGTCCTCCCAGGCCAGCCTAGAGGAGGCCAAACAAGATGAACTGACAGAGATCTTCAAACGGATCAGGAGGAAAAGAGAGTTCAGGCCTGACTCACGGGTTAGTGTCATGTGGGTGTCATGAGAAACAGGAGAAGAATAAACTCAAATGTGATAAAATATTCTGAACCACTGACATGCTATGATAATAGCCTCAGTTGTTTCACCAATGCAAGATTAAAGTGTTAGATGGAATAAATGCTTTTCTTTCTTTTTTTTTTTTTGCACATTACAATAAAAATGAAATCAGATCCATTTGTTCAGTTTGGTTAATGTACCATAGAACTGACCATCAGCATGATGCAATAAAACATTCTTTTACAACATCTGAGAGTAGCTGTCATTGCGAATTTTTAGCTTGTATTCACACTTATCATGATACTGAACCATGGTTTTAATTCATGCGATGCCAACACGTTTTCAAGTTTTATTTTAATCAGGTTTTACATATGAAACTTTTTTGTTTGTTTTATTTTGTGCTTTTAGCATTATAAATTTTTTAATGTATTTTTTTTTTTTTTTTACAATTTCATTTCAGTATTTTTATTTAGAAATTTTAATACTAAATACAACTTCAACTTTGTTTCAGTTAGTCACCAAAACAGCGTTTCTAATTTTTAAATAGTTAGAAAATTAATTTCAGTTTTTTTCATGTTCAATTTACAAAAACTGTTTTTAAACATTTTAGCTAACAATAGAAACACTTATAGCAAAAAGCTAAAAACAATTAAAACACTTTAGCAACCACATAGCAATGTCCTGGCCACCACCCACAACACACTAACATCATAGAAGTTTTCCACAGTCAAATGCCACTGTAGAATTAACTTTTGGTTGGTTGCAAATTCTGCAGTAATTCACATTAAATAGCTACTTCTGTCTTGCTGTGGAATCTTTTTAAATGAGATGCATCATCTTGTCTGTGTGTTTGTGTGCAGGCAGTGATTGCGCTGATGGAGATGGGCTTCGATGAGAAGGAGGTGATTGATGCCCTTCGCGTCAATAATAATCAACAGGATGCAGCTGTATGTAAACATTCAGATTCATGAGTTATTTCAACAGTCAGATAAGACTAAATGAGCTCAGTGATATTCAGTGAAATGTTTGGTTAAGTCTTTGTTTTGTTTAGTTAAACAACATTTATCAAGGTCGCATTTTTATTCCATATCCTTGTTTTGTAACTTATGTTCCCACACAGTGTGAATGGCTGCTTGGTGACAGAAAGCCCACCCCTGAGGATCTGGACAAGGGCATTGATACCAACAGTCCCCTATTTCAGGCCATCCTGGAGAACCCAGTTGTACAGCTTGGTCTCACAAACCCCAAGACTCTTCTAGGTGAGTTTTTTTTCCCTGTATACTCAAAGGCTCTTCAAAGCATTTGCTCCAGCTTTGTCAAATCAGTTGTATGTTTCTACTTTTCTGTAGAAGACAGATCAAAACAAGTTATTTCAAGGTTTTCAAGTGTTTATTTGATTCTATCCATTTGGCCTAATATAGCGAGTTTTCCAGTTCCTCCAGCTAAACAGTAACCGAGACCAATGATGCTGCCACCACCGTGCTTGATAGCAGGATGACGTTATCTGGGTGTTGGGCTCTGTGTGGTTTGTGGTAAACACAGCACTTTGCTTTTAGGCCAGAGAGCTCAATTTTCATTTCATCAGACCACAGCAGTTACTTACGAATCCTTTCAGGTTTTGCCATATTTTTATTTTTTTATTTTTACAATATCCAGAATGATCTTGGACTTGCTCTGAAGTGGCTTCCTTTATAGCCACGGCTGCAAAAAGGGCTTAATCTTGGAAGTGCTAAAAAGATTGCTGAGGTCTGGACAGTTTGTCCCATTTGAACCAAGCAGCAACCTCCCACTTTCTCTCTTGAATCCAACAAGGAAGTGACTAAAACTGTAATTCATCAACTGGTCGCTAGAGGCTGGCTGCAAAAGGGAGTCAATCCCATAGACTCCCCATGTTAAAATGCCCAACTTTACAGCAGAAAAAACATGTTTACAGCCTGATTCAAAAAATGATTTTGGTCTATATAGCTAATTTATCCCTTCATGACAACTGTGAGGGGGTGATTTTTTTTTTTTATAACTCATCCGTTTAAATTATATTAAGCCTCAAAGTTCTGCATAATTAAGGGCGTGGCCACTTGAGTGACAGGTGGATTGCCGCTGCTGTCACCGTGTCGAGCTAGGTGGGTGTGGTTTCAGCAACCAGCTTCCGCCTTTTTGCCCATTTTCGATTATCCGGGAATGATGTGCTGCCAAGATGGCGACCGCCGGCCCCCCTACTTTAGGCTTCAAAAACGCTCTTCGGAAACCAATGGGTGACATCACGGACACTACGTTTTTATACAGTCTATGATTTGAATCAAAGCACTCTGCGAGTGACTACTTTGGTCATTTATTCAAATTTAATCTGGTTGCCCGTTTGCAAAGCTGACTTGAAGTAGAAAGTATCTACACTGTGTAATATTTTGCCAACTGATATTTTGAAATATTTTCATCATTTTTAAAACTCCATTACCACACACAACTTACTGTTTTTAGTATATTTATGATTAAATAAATGTAAACCTGGTAAGCATAAGAGACATCTTTCAAAACAATTAAAAATGTTAATTATTCCAAGCATGTAATTATTGTTAGTATGTGTTTCCTGGAAAACAAACCAACGATGACCTTGGCATTGAAAACACAATGTGCCACAACACAATGATAACACAAAGATGATCTACAGGACTATTTGTTAACATATTTAATGTGATTTTAAAATTTTTTTTTTATTAAAACGTTTGTTTGGAGTCCAAGACCACTGTTGAATCATTCAGTGAAACAGACTAAACTGTATTTTCAAGTAAACACAGTGCAGTCCGTGTCAGTTGTTGGTTGGATGTGGCTGAGACATATTTTTCTTGGCTTTGCAGCATTTGAGGACATGCTGGAGAACCCGCTGAACAGTACACAGTGGATGAACGATCCTGAGACAGGTCCTGTCATGCTACAGATCTCCAGAATCTTCCAGACACTCAATCGCACATAAAACACACCTCATCTGTGGAGCGGCTGGAACCACAGCATATAGGGAAAAAGGTCAATCATTTAGAAGAGAAGTGTATGTGTGTGTTCGTGTGTGTGTGTGTGTATGTGACATAATTATTGTTTTAAGTGGAGAAGTCACAGAAGATGAATGTAAAAATACAATGATGACATTTTCACATCATGTTATACAGAGGAAAATATCTATTTATAACTACACAACACTTGTACAAATACAATGTAAGCTGTAACTTAATGATAAATATCTAACTCCATTATTTAGTTTTTTATGTTTTAATAAGATCTGTTTTTAATTATATTAAGCACATTACTTTATTTTATATAATTTCTCTATATAATTGTACAATTGGACATATATATAAAAAATAAAAAATAAAATAAAAAAAAGACAAGAAAAAAAAAGTAAAAAATCACCAGAAGCAATTTTCTATGGTTTTTGTGCTCAAAGATCAAATTTCAACCAAATTATTTAACACTTCACATGGTACACTTGTCATAACTGAATGTTTCTACAGGGAGATCAACAATGTGTATTCAGTTATTTTATTATTGGTTCAAAAATGAAATCGTTTATGTATTAGATTAGAAATTCCTTCCAAAAACATCAAATGAAGGTATGTTTTGAGGGAAAGCAAAGCAAGCACCAGCAGTTTTTTGGCAACTCCTCATTTGAAGATCATTCAAGCTTTGTGGTTTCATTAACACTACAGACATTTCTGTGATGTTGTGGTGACGCAATAGCAATTTGCAGCCCCTTACAGACATAGATACATGATAAATAATGAAATCGAACCTGATCTCTTTGTTCCTTGTGTCTCTTTCACTATTCTGATCTATAAAAAGTCTATTCAGGTGGATTCATCTGTCTGAATGGATGCAAGTCAGTTTAGAACAAAGCTGGTATAAATGAGTTCTGTATCATTATTATCTTCGTTTTCTCCCAGTAGCTCCTGCATCAGGGGTTTCCAAGTATTAGAGTACTTTAATCCACCATCATGATCAAGCTGCTGCCTCTGATCTCACTCGAATCCTCACACTTAAAATGAGACTCACACTACACAACAACACCAGACTCTACACACTTTAATTTTTAACAAACAAAAAAAAAACAACTCTTATTTTATGGATTGGTTCTACTACACGGTATGTTTGCTTAAGTTGTTTGTGTTCACTGACAATGTGCTTTCAGTGTCATAACAGTTCTCTTATGTCACTTTTTACAGTGCACTTTTTAGTTTGCACAGGAAATTCAGACGGCATTCATAGTACACAACATTATTTTAAATGATATATGAGATGTTCATTTTGAAACTCCCTGTCTGGGATGATATTGAGGCATTGTTTGGTGTAGAGATCATTTATGGATGGACATCTTTCATTTATATGCTCTGCTTCAAATACCTGTGCTAAAAGAAATGATTATTTAAGTTTTCAGTAAGACTCGAGATGAGAAATGTTATTTAAATGGTTCTGTTATGCTTTTTTTTTAACATTTTGAGTTGTATCAGATAAATATATTACAAAAATGGGGTCATAACAAACAGCAATTTTAGAATCATGGATAATTGTGTAAATTAGAATATGAAATATGCTTTTTTTCCCCCCTTTTGGCCAAGTGTGGAGTGTTTCCATTCAATATTTGAATCGTGTTGGTGTGAAGTGTGTGCTCAGGGTTTTCTTAGCCATACCGGGCAAATATCTGCTATAGTAATGCCTACTTTATCAATACAAACAACAGTAGTTTAGTGATTGCATTATCAAAGAACTCTATGAATATATCTGAAAACATAAATCTTTAAAGGAAGACTTACTATCCTTGTGTGATATTTATTTTGAGGCCAAATATAACCAATCATGAAACCATCCCTAGAGAGATTGTCATTATTATACAGTTTTAGAAGACCTCACCTCACTGAGTGGCTTCAAATGTAGGTAAAGTTTGTGTTGAACATGTATAGCATTTGAAATCAGATCATCTCCGTTGTCTTGAGAACAAGTTTTGGTCTTAAGAAATGTAGCTGATATTGTTTTGGGGGACTAGAGAGTACGGGCTTCTATGCAATTCAGTTTTTTTGTTGCCTCGATAAAAAAAAAAAAAAAACAGCTTTCAGTATCATGATGCATTTGTGGTATTTGAGTAATTGATGTGCACTTTCATGTCATATCTTATTTTGGTTTCATCATGTCTAAGCTCTGTAAAGTAGAAAGTGCTGTATGATTTCAGTATTTTAAAATGTTTGACGTTTATTCATTTACTGTTTAGAAATGCTTATATGTTTAAACAGTGTCATTTTGGAATTGGAGTGCTGAGTACCTTAAAATTATCATTGATCAAATGTTACAGATTTTGTTTCATTTTTTTTTTTCTCCCTCATTTTAAAAAAGGCTATCAGGTCACAGAAGTTATGATGAAATATCTTGAAGGTTTGGTGCTCTTGTGTTCTCATTTTAATTTTGTGTCCTTGCTCCGTGTACAAGTTCAGTTTCAGAATAGGCCCCTACAGTTTGAGAGTTGAAATGTAACTTTCTCAATCCACTTGTTGAAAAGCCTTTCATGAGAAATAATAATAATAAAAAAAGTTTTGAAATCCCTGTTTTCTTGTATTATTGTTATTATTATTCTCAACACTTGTTGATAATTCGGTGTAGTTCAGAAGTCTGAATACAGGCAAATGTCTTTCCTTAATGTATCAAAGCCTAAAACACTTAAACCACCTAAACCACTCCCATCTACGCTGTAATCTAAATGTGTGTTTTAGGGAAACATTTAACTTACTTAGGCTTAATGATGGTACTTTCAGTGTTATTTAAAGAGCCTCATTAAGAGCCGGGGGTGAAAACGTTTGAACAGGATGTTCAAATTTTTCTCATTTTATAAAAATATGTATTTTTTCCATTTAGTACTGCCCTTCGGAATCCACAGAGAGACTTGCATGTATCCGGGAAAACAAATTAAGTACAATTTACCTTGATTTTCAAATTCAAAACGTTTTCACCCCCCGGCTCTTAATGCATCTTGTTTCCTTCAGGAGCGTCAGTGAATGTCTGAACCTTTTTTAATAGTTGTGTTTGAGTCCCTCAATTGTCCTCGGTGTAAAAAGATGTATCTCAAAATCATACAGTCTTTGCTGGAAAGGGTTCAAATATGCAAAAGATGCTGGAAAACTGAAGAATCTGCAGGACCTGAAGGATTTTTCTGAAGAACAGTGCTCAGTTTAACTGTTCAGAACTAACAAGGGATTCATGAACAATCACAAAACAAAAAACAGTCGTGGATCATCCAGGTAACCACACAGTATTAAGAACCAAGGGTTCACAAACTTTTGAATGGGGTTATTTTAATAATTTCAGCTATTTATTTTTTTGTCTTGTGGACTAAATGTAGACATTTATGTAAAATATCTTACTCAGGACAGTACTAAATAAAAAATAACATGCAATTTGTATGATCTCTCTTATTTTGTTAAAATTACTCACATTTTCACATATTCTGCAAGGGGTTCACAAACAAACAAAATATATATATACAGGTGCATCAACATATTCAAAAATAAAATATGTTGTATCTTATTTATAAAAAAAAAAAAAAAAAAAAAAAAAAAAAGGTGGGCAGGTGCAAAGTCCTGCTGGAAAAGGAAATCAGCATCTGCATAAAGCTTGTCAGCAGATAGAAACATAAAGTGCTCCAAAATCTCCTGTAGATGGCTGCATTGACTTTGGACTTGATAAAACACAATGGACCAACACCAGCAGATCTCACGGCACCCCAAATCATCATAGACTTGCAAAACTTGCTCTCATCTGAAAAGAGGACTTTGGACCACTGAGCAACAGTCCAGTTCTTTTTCTCTTTAGCCCAGGTAAGATGCTTCTGACATTGTTTCTGTTTCAGAAGTGGCTTGGTAGCCCTTTTCCTGAAGACGTCTTGAGCGTGGTGACTCTTGATGTCTCTCCTTGTGAAGCTCTCCCAAGTGTTTGAATCGGCTTTGTTTGACAGTATTCTCAAGCTTGCGGTCATCCCTGTTGCTTGTGCACCTTTTCCTACCTAATTTCTTCCATCCAGTCAACTTTGCATTAAATATGCTTTGATACAGCACTCTGTGAACAGCCACCCATTTCAGTAATGACCTTCTATGACTTACCCTCTTTGTGGAGGGTGTCAATGATTGTCTTCTGGACCACTGGCAAGTCAGCAGTCTTCCCCATTATTGTGGTTTCAAATAACAAGAAATACCCATAATTTATTATGTTATTATTATTATTATTAAAATGACAGTTCATTTAATGAAACTCAAATGTAAATATTCCAATATTTTGAGATACTGGATTTTTGACTTTCATGAGCTGTAAGCTCAGAATTAAAAATATAAAAAAATAAAACTTTTGAAATGTTTTACATTACATGCAATGAATCTAGACTATATGAAAGTTTCACTTTTTGAAATGTTACAAAAAAATATTTTTTTCACAATATTCTATTTTTTTTAGATGCACCTATATATACACACACTATATGGACAAAAGTATTGGGACACCATCTTCTAATGAACAAGTTTGTCTACTTCCATGTATTGTTTGACATATTTCCATGAGTACAAATCTTAATGTTAAAGCATATAATGATATTCTAGGGAATATTTATATATAGTGATAATGTAGTTTACAAAGTCAATAAGCTGTTTGTTGAACACTGGTGTGTTTATCAAATTTATAACAGCAGAAAACCATTTTTTATTTTTATTTTACAGATGACGTGACATGTGATGTGTCATACCTGGAATCTGTGCTCTGCATTTAACCCAGCCAAGTTCAGAGGCACAGCGTGAACAATCACCATTAATTTAAATCAGTATTATGTTAATTTGTGATTGCGGTTTGTTACAGTTTTCTCCTCCACCACAGACTTCTGTAAATGGAGGACTGCGCATATCTAACGCCACTTTCACCCTCTGCATGACTGCATCACCGTACTGCCTGCGCACAAGTAGCGCATCTCTCACCCTCTGCAGTAGTACAGCAGAGTTCGCGTGCGCGAGACACTGGATACGTCACTCACGCGCCAACATGATCCGCTGTACCTGTCTCTTTTAGAGACTATTTTTAATCCTCAGAGTTTTGGCCTGTTTTCAAAAAGAAAGTAAATATTGCAGGCAACACGTTAATAATCAGTTAATGCTGTAAAATGCATACAAGTGTCAAAAATGTCAATGCATCCAAATCTTCCAAGAAGTCCAGCACTCAGACAACTATCAGCAGATTCTTTACAAGTGCAAACGATAGCTCTCAGCCACCTGCCCAGCCCGGGATTAAACGCCAGGACGGACGCCATGAGGGCAGAGGAAAGGTAAGAACCTCATATGCAGGACAGGCTCAGCTTGTTACTCTGTAAACACTCATTTCATCCTATAGAGTCATATAACAGTTCAAGTCAAATATGCATCGCATGCACGAAGCTTTTGCTGTTTCTAAGCAACACCGACTGAAATCTAAATCTGTGCTGTTTTAGAAGAGGTTATCTGATGGAGGAATGTCCTTGGAGAAACGGCCCAAACTCTCTCTCAGTGTGGAGGAGGAGGAGTGCATGGTGACCCCCAGCACCTGTAAGGACACATGCACCATGCATGTCATTTATATGTTTTTGTTGTTTTCAGCTGATATATTTCACCTTTTTATTTTAAAATAGGCACAATGAATGTTGAAGCTGGGCTGGCACAAATGCATTCTTAAACCTGTTCAGTCTACAGATAATAAAGATACTTTTTATATTGCAATATTTATGTGTCAGCAGTAGGGGTTGACTAATCTGTGTTTTTCAGGGCCGATACTGATTATCAAAGATAACCGATATTTTGAACCTATATATATATAACCATAAAAATGTTTAATATCGGCGGCAATAATCAGTCAACCCCTAGTCAGGAGACTTTTTTTTTCTTGAAAAAAGGTCTAATAACGTAACTCCATAAAAGACAGCATTCCAAACATCAGAAAATAAAATGTTTAGGTTTGTAAGGCATGAAAACAGAAGTGCAGTACATGATTAACAAAATGTGCTGACAGTGCACTACTGACTGTAATTCTTGCTTGTGTATTAGTAAACTCTTAGCCTCTTTTTAATTTTTTTCTCTTTTATGTGCAGTAGATAAGATGGTATCCTCAAGAGCCAGTGTCAGCCATGCCACCCTGACAAGGCTTAAAGATTTCAGCTGCCCCGGGAGCTCAGAGAGCCGAGCCTCCGATCAGGTTAGAAAGATGGAAGTGGAGCCTTCAGTCTCTGCCCCACAGCAACACAGTGTAATGAATTCCTACAATGAATTGGAGGAAGAGGTCAAAGAAGAGCCTAATAAGATTAAACAGGTTTGATTCTATACAAAACTTGTATGTTTCAGAGTTGACCATTGAAAGACTGTTGTTTGTCTTAATTACAGATTGCATGTTTATGAAATACTTGATTTGTCACTTAAAGGAAACACAGCTAATCTCATTCTCAGTGTTGGCCAGAATGGCCATTATAGCTGCTGATGTTTTTACTTTTTCTGTTTTCAGGAGTTTTCCTTTAGTCAGTTTACTAAGAATACTGTGATCAAAAAGAGTTCAGAAGAGCCTGGTGTTCCCAACAGGAGAACCAAGACCATATACACTCCTCTGGAGGAACAGTACATGGAGATCAAAAAACAACATGTGGACACAGTGCTTTGTGTTGAGTGTGGCTACAAGTACAGGTTCTTCGGTGAGGATGCAGAGGTAAGAACTAGTGCAGCCCATCACAAATAGCAGACGTTGGTGATAAATTATCCTTTTAAAGGTTTAGTCTAGCCACAAATGAATTCATCAACCTTGTTCCAAATCCATAACACTTTTGCTTGTGTTTGAAACTTTTGTATAATTATTCAACCTAATATTTGTTTGACTTAAGGCAATTTATGACAAACACTTGTCTTATCCAAAAAAAACAACAAAAAAACAACAACACACTATCAGTGCCTCAGCACTAAAATCATTATGCATTAGATTTTCAATCTTCCTCAAAATACTTTAATTACACTTGAAAAAAAAAACAAAAAAAACCAAACAAACAAAAAACAAGATTTTTTATTCTTAATCACTACTCATCAAAAAGATTCTACTGTATCACAAAGCAAAAATGAAGATATTTTTAATGAAACCTGAAAAATTCTGTTCCCTCACTGAAAGGCCTACAAAAAGTTCATAAAGAGAAAGTAAAAGTAATCCACATGAATTGAGCAGTTTAATCCAGAGAAACACAATTGCTTTATATAATGACCAGATCACATACATACACGTACATACATAGAGCTCATTAAATATAGTAAACAGAAGCTCAAACTAATTTTAAAATGAGAATTTAACATTTGAAGTAAACTATCCCTTTAATGCAATGATATTGACCTGTTGGCATAAATGATCATTTTAGACTATGAGAGACTTACCCATGTGCATTTTATTTATTTTTATTTTTTTTAGATCGCTGCAAAGGAGCTAAATATCACTTGTCATCCGGACCATAACTTCATGACGGCCAGCATCCCTACTCATCGCCTGTTTGTGCATGTTCGGCGACTGGTCTCTCAGGGCTATAAGGTCACTGATGTTGTCTTAATTACAATAATGCTGCAAATTTGTCACATAGGCACAAGTAAATCTATCAAATTTCTGTGATTTCTGTTACCATAACAGTGTTTTCATGCCTAAATTGACTAAACACAAACATTCCAAATATTAAAAATAAAAGGATTGCAATGTGAAAGATTATTATTGTGTACGCCCACGCCTGCTTCACCTCAAGGGGCTTTAGTGGAATCCGGCTTGTCCCATTGATCTGTATCCTCTCTGGAGAAGCATTCAGTCTTTGCTCTTGCAGAATCCGCCATGGTGCAAGCGCAACTGGCTTTTAAAGAGAATGGCAGCTGAGACTCTGATTGGTTTATTGCACATTACGCCCCAAACACACCCATGACTCATTAAGAGATTAGGTACAACCCTTTTGGACCATGTGCCTGGTGCGCCAACTGTTTTTTCTGTCATTAAACTAGCAAAAGTGGATTCAGACATGCCATGCGCTTCACACCATGCACTGAGATCGTTAAAATAGAGCCTGTTATTGGCATTTTGTTGGTTTTGATTGCTTCTATTGTCCTCATTTGTAAGTCGCTTTGGATAAAAGAGTCTGCTATGAATGACTAAATGTAAGTGTCATTCTTAGGTAGGTGTGGTCAAGCAGACCGAAACTACAGCCATCAAGGCCTCCAGCACCAACAAGAGTTCTCTATTCACACGGCAACTACATGCACTTTACACCAAATCCACGCTTGTGGGAGAAGGTATTGTTTGTGCTCTTACTCAGTAGATACATTATTATTATTTTTTTGAGGTTGATTTCAATGGGTTTTTCAATTTCAATACTCAATTGGATTGGAAATTTTTTAAAACTTTTTTGAAAGAAGTCTCATTTGTTTACCAAGGCTGCATTTGGTTGATCAAAAATATAGTAAAAACAGTAATATTATGATCTATTAATACAATTTCAAATAACTGTTGTCTAGTTTGATATATTTTATGTAAATTATTTCCGTGATGGCAAAGATGAATTTTCAGCATTATTACTCCTGTTTTCAATGTCACATGATCCTTCAGAAATCATCCTCATATGCTGATTTGGTGCTTAAGAAACATTTATTATTATCAGTATTAAAAAAAATTGTGCTGCTTATTTATTCATTTATTTAATCTGGAAACCATGATACATTTTTACAGGATTCTTTGTAGGATGGAAAGTTATAAATAACAGCATCGATTTGAAATAGAATGTTAAAGTCTTTAATGCCACTTTGATTAAATTAATGCATCCTGATGAATAAAGGTTTTCTTTTCTTACCCAAACTTTTGGAGGGAAGTGTATCTATTTACGAAATGGCCACAGTTTCTGTTTTTTTAAATAGTAAAGAGCCTGCAATGAATGATTGAATTGCCTTTTTCTCAGATGTGAATCCTCTGCTAAAGCTGGGAGATTTGGAGCAAGCTGAGGATGTGGTGCAGGACAGTGGCAACAACTATTTAATGTGTGTGAGCGAGAGTTTTGATAAACAGAGCAAGGAGCTGACTGTAGGGATGGTGGTAAGTCATTGTTGTAATACAACAGAGTGTTTTAGCTGGTTAAAACAATCCCATATTATTATAACTTTCAATGCTCACTACTACAGCCGAGTCTTCCTTTTGGAATACAGGTGGTCCAGCCAAGCATTGGGGACCTGATGGTGGACTGTTTCAAAGATAATGTATCCCATTCAGAGCTGGAATCCAGGGTACTGAAAATACAACCTGTAGAGATCCTGGTGCCTTCGGACCTTTCAGAGGCGACTGAGAGGTTATTACGCAACATTGCTCTGTCCAGGTAAATATTCTTGTTGCAGAACATTTGATATTTTTTCATTTAGAGATCTTATTGTGATGATTGTGAACATGTTTGTGTGATGCTGCATTGTAGATGGTTTATAACAGGGCTACAACAGCTAATTGTGTAATCGATAATGAAAACGGCTAACAACTAATTTAATTATTGATGACTCATGCCTGAATTCTGTGCATAAAAACTCCAGTCACATAATTTTACAGCAGTGAACAATGCATGTCCATGAACAGAAAGAACCTGAAAAATAATGGAGGACACAGACTGAGCTGCTGTGGAAAAGTGCTACCTAGCTACCCAAAACTTGAGAATTCTTTATTAAATGCTTCAAACATACTTGTAAGCATATCGTTTAATGAGGCATGAGCTGCCAGGGAATGTGTGTTCCTGCATTTTAATTTTAACACTTAGTTTGTGCTTCTGTTTTACTTTATCATTTTAAAATATAGATTTAAATGGCCTTTCACCATTATAAGAACCAATAAGCTGTTTTTATATATTGTATAAGCTTTTTTAAACATTTGTTGTACATCAGCATAGACTTACAATCACTATGCTTGTTGTTATAGCCTTTAATTTGCACATTGTTTGAAGGAAACACTGGAATAGCTTATTTCATAGTTTGTTTGTTTTTTCAGTAAAAACTGAAAATAATGTTTTATCTGATTAATCAGTCAACTGAAGAAAGAATCCACAGATTATTTGATTAACAAAATAATTGTTAGGTGCAGCCCTAGTTTATTACGCATCTTTAGTCATCGTTCATGTTAGAAAACCCTAGCCATGTAACTGATGCAGATTTTATTTGCACCAATCTTATTGTGTTTTTTGTTGTTCATTCTCCAGTTTTTTTTCTTTTCTAATTTTTTTTAAATAATGCTTTCTGTGAGTGTGTGGAGGCTGTTCCAAATTATATAACATTTGCTTAAAGGATTTCTCAATCCTTGAAATCCAAAATGCATCTTAGCTAATAATTAAAACCTTCTGTCATGGAGGAAGTCTTCTCTCAGTGCTTTTAATTGTTTTGAATTATAATATGTCATCAGTTGTGAATGGAGCAATAAGCTTTGCAATTCATAGTGACTAGCAATAGTTGACAGTCACCACTAGATGTCAGTAAATAACTATCACCTCATTACTGACATCATGTTTCATTGCCTGTGAGAATATTTAAAATTGTGAAAATACCCATTTTGTTCTTTTTTTCAAATTTATGTTGTTCACCTGAGCAGCACAGTACAGCACAGCACACTATATACTTTTATGTACACACATCAAGTTCAAATATACATATACACAGAGTGTAAATAACGTGCATGTTCCACCCTACACAATCAAGTGCACTTTCAGCTCCTATTTTTTAGTGCCACAGTAGGATACCTCCAATTGAGAAAAATTCCATGAGAGTGTGCTGCAAGGCTGGCAGTATTTTCCTCTTAGTTTAACTCAAACTTCTTTTAAAGACCCAGCCAGACTTTGTTGTCTGTTTCAGTGCCTGTGGCCATATGTAGACGAGGTTGCTCAACACAGCTAAGTAGAATGGATGGTATTCATTAGGGCTGAGCTGGTGCTGGTGCTTCATCTCTCAGTTGAAGTGTCTGCATTAAAGTGCTGGACACAGCTTTTAACTGATACAGGATAGTGTTCTTTTTTGTGGTTTTGCTGTAAAAAAAAAATGCTTAAGTATAACCCAGGTGATGGTATTGTATCTAGTTCCAGCACTGGGGCACAAGTTGGTGCACTCTCAGTACTGAGTTGATCAGGAAGGGTATCCGGCGTAAAACCTGTGCCAGATTATCTGTAGCGAGAGAAAGAGAAAGAGAATGTATGGTATCGAGATGTAGATTGAGTTATTTCTCCATTACAGAGAAAGAATTCAGTGTACATCTAGTAATAATTTTATTAAAAACCCTATGCATTTCACATGCAGGTGTAAAGAGGAATCCTGCAAAAATCATTCCAAAAATCAGTAGAACTGTGTGTGCATCTGAGACTGCTTTACAGTTTTTCCATTGGCTGACCCAACCACGTTTCTCCTTAAATAAGTCTTGGAACGCTACGAACTAATGTGTTACTTTATTTTCCTTGGATTTCCCAAATGACCGGAGTGAAATTTGGCTTGTTATGAAGACACATCCTCATTTTCGCACCTTATTTTATAATTTTAAAAGCAAAACACATTGACTGTTACATTGGCCTGACTTTAGACTGAGGAACATGTCTAGATGGTCCTTTATTCAGACAGCTCTTATTACACTCTGTAATGTTTTCGCATGTAGGATGAGCAATTTGGCTGAAGGCAGAAATAATATATGCAAACCCAAGAGAACCACATACTGAATACTTACTGGCTGCCTGGAAATGTTCCTTGCTTTTTTTTTTTCTCCTTGTGATTGTTATCATCTGGAATCACAGGTAACATTTCTTTGACAAATCGGGGTCCTATTTTTTTCACCCTGGTGATCAGGCCATCCAGAGTTCCTCTGGAGCACATCTGAGAACAGCTGGTTTTCACTGCACAGCCAGTGCAAATTTTCTGTGATTTCACTCTTTGGAAGAAGATCTAGTTTCAGTTCTCCCAGGTGGTCACTGAGATCCATACTTGAGCTCAAAAGTAGGGCTGTCACTACTGATTATCCTGACCTTTAATCAAGTAATCAGATCATTTTTTTTTTGTGGTAATAAAAATGGACCTTAGCAAACAATAGACTTTAAAATGACTTCAAATATAGATATAGCAGCAATGAGGCAATAATAATTGGTTCAAATAAAATATCAAAAACAAATAATCTTGGTTTTTTGAACAAAAGTTAAAATAAATGATGTAATAAAACAATATAATTGTAACTTATATAATTACGTATTATATCAAATGCCCTTCAAATGCACTTTACAGTGTGATCAAGTGTAAAAACAATCAATATTATGACTGAACAACATTTAATTAAAATGTCCACTTAATCTTTAATATTTTGCCACTTCTTTATGATAGAAATGCCATTCTCATTTCTTCAACAAGAACATGGAGATCAAAACATGCTTACCCAAAGTGAGGGTTTAAACTTTTATTTCGAAATCACAATGAACAGTTAGCATATTTACAAAGGCAATGATGTCTTCTCCTGTGTTGGCGTATGTTTATAAATGATTGACCTTATGGATCTGATAGAATGGTGCGCATTGTTCCTAGATAAACGTTATAAGCATCTCAGACTCACACCATATTATAAGATGGAGTTTGAGATGGTCCATGCATGGAAGAGAACTGTTTGTGTGGAGCAGCATTTACTGTGAATGTAGGCACTCTGAGATGCACGTAACCTACATGCATAAAGCATATATTAAACCCTCAGCGCACATATTTAATTGCTTCATAGCCTTTGTGAACTCACAACAGCACATGCTTTATTATGGTTTTTAAATGGTTTAAATAATTTTGTGCAGGCTTAGAAAATGGTATAATAATGCTTTACATGGATTCTTTTTCGTGGAATATGTGCTCTAGGAGCAGGTTTGGCTACCGATTTTTGGAGGAAATCTGCAAAAACCGGTCAGAAAAACATTAACTATGGCAGGCTGACATTTCCTTCAGACGATATTTCCATCAGATCCAATGATGTGCAGTCCTCAAAATGCAAAAAGTTGTTAAATGCAGACTGCACTTCAGTAATTGACGATATGAAGGCCTCCACAACACCTTGCTGCTTGTCAGATGAAGGCACTTTGCCTGTTCTTTGTTAACAGCCTGTTATTGGGATAGAGGTAGATTGGTAAGATTGTGAAACATGGATTCTGTACTTTCTTGTCCTGTATCCAGATATGCCTACTTCCATTCTATATTGTAGGCGAAAACATGTTTAAAATAGTATGTCTGAATTCAGTGTTCATAAAACAGTAGGCAAAAAGTACCCAGATGACCTGCTACTTCCAGGAAGATTCTGAAGTGCCTATCAAATTGAAAAAAAATTTTTTTTAGATTTATTTTGGCGTTTTTTCCTTTTATTTGATAGGACAGTAGTTAGACAGGAAGCAAAGTTGGAGAGATAAAGGGGGATGGGATCGGGAAAGGTCTGCGACCTGGGACTCGAACACGGGATGCACAAAACGCAGTGGCGCTACATGTCGACACGCTGCCCATGAGGCTATCGGCGCCGACTCATTGCACACTTTACTATCCCTTGAGGTAACACTTCAGGAGACTTTAGTCTTAACTAGGGTTGGGCCAATGGATGATGCCATCATCCATCCCAGATGGCCGACAAACATCACTATGTTGAGCAAGCATTAAAATTTAAAATATATATAAAAACTATATATAAAAACAATTTATAATATACTTGCCATATTTAAGAGGTTTCAGTTGTTTTTATTGAATTGGCCATTACAATACCCATAAAACCAACTATTGCTAAACTACCTGTGACGGAAGGAATCTGCTGGAACATTGAAAATGATGGACTGACCCCGTCAAAGTCCGGACCTCAACCCCATCAAGCAAATTTGGGGTGAGTTGGAAAATAAACTGGATAGATCTATTGTACATTGAAAGAAAAGCCTTTGGCTTGAGTTGCAGAAGGCATGGGGTAACATTAGTGTTAAGTTCTCAGGAAATATATTGACACTACGCCAGACTACACCTGTTGTAATTGCTGCAAAAGTACTACAAAAAAGATGATCTCTCTATGTGGAGCACTACGCGCTGTGACTCCTTATTGCTTCAAGCGCATCATTACGCATTCGGTTCCAACAGTCAAGACGATGAAACTCTCTCCAAGAGTGCACAGTAACTGAGATTTAAAACTGTTAAAAGAAAAGTCTCAAACTATTGCACAGATTTAATACACTACGCATTAATATCTCTTCACTTTTTGCTTTGAACATTTCTATGCTGCGTGCTGTGACTGTGTTGCTTCAAGTTGTCTAAGACTTTAAGGACAGTAATGACAGTTGAAGAACCACCTCAGTGGAACCTTAAAAGCAAGTTGTATTGCACCAGGGAATAATGGCTACTAACTGGCTGGCATCTAGTGCTGCATCTAAAAAAGGGTGTTGAACAATTAGAAATTCAACATGTTTTTTTTGTAGTCACCAACACATTTTCAACTCTGCATTCACATGTCCTAACTGTAGAACAGGGGTGTCCAATCCTGCTCCTGAAGGCCAATATACTGCAGAGTTTATCTTCAGCCAGTTCCAACACATTTACCTTGAAGTTTCTAGTGAGTCTGAAGAACTTGATTACTTTGGTTCAGGTTTGGAGCTAAACTCTGCAGGACACTGGCCCTCCAGGAAGAGGTTTGGATACCCCTGCTGTAGAAGAACATGCGGCTCATGAATTGGGTTCCACGACCACCTTCAATGGCCAAAAGTAACCACACTCCTGGAAATGATGTCATCATCCATAACAATGAACAGTCATGAGTAAATAAGTGAGTAAGTAGTTTTGAAGATGCTGGATTAGATTCTGTACTTGCTGGGAGTCCCAACAGGTGGCTAAGGGTCATCACAAAGCCGAATGTAGTAACTTCCTGAGGAAAAAGAGCAATGACCATTGCAGTCCTGAGAGAGACACTGCTCAGTTGACAGGGGCAACATCTCTTGTTTTGTCTTTTAAATGAGACAGATGTTGTTGATGTATTTTTGACTCGCTCATCCCTGTGATTGTGATCACTGTTGCCAAGGGCAACGCTTTAAGGTACTAAGAGGACTGAAGCAGGTAATAGATTAAATTAGTGAGGAGCACATACTCCAGGCAAGAATGCGGCCTCCTCATCAGACTTGATCTATATCTTTCTGTACTGTCCCATTTCTACTGCTAAAAATACTGCATCTTTGTGGTGTTTTCAGAAAATTTGTTTGAGAATCCCAACCAACCCAGCATGGCGACACCAATGTTAAGAGTTTGCAGGCGGGTTTGCTTGACCAATGGCAGACAAGAGAGACCTGTTTAATAAACAGTCATTGTTTTTGCAGTCCTGATTTTTGTATTTGTGCAGACGTTTCACACATAAGCTTTAATTGTCCCGATCACACTCACAGTCTCAACTCTTCTTTTCCTAATTACGGGCTTTCAGTCATCTTCTCCCTATCTTTGTCTTGCTCCAGCTGCTCCTTTTTTTGGCTTCATTTTATAACCAGACATGTCTGGCCTTGTGGTTCTTTGCTGTCCTTCTCCTCTATTGCCCTGTCATAATTTTTCCATAAACGTAACCTCTAATATTGTATTAATGGTTCTAGAAAATCTGGGGGGAAAAGAAGCGTGAAGCAGAATTATATATCAAAGTGTTTAAAGGTTAAAGCCTCTGACCTATCCACCTGAACAACTGTCAAATCACTGCGTAGGCATTTATGTCTGCATACAAGCTTTAAAGGGCACTGTTGTTAGCTTAAACTCAAGACCTTTTAAAATGGAGTGTGTGAACTATGCAGGTTTGCTTAAGTGCTGTCAGTAAGCCTCAGTCTTTTCAAGTGATGGTTTATGATTGTTTTTATATGCATGTAGGAAATTAATACCATCTTGGAAAGTGTTTTAAAGGGATAGTTACCCCAAAATGAAAATTATGTTCAAGGTACAGAAAGGTAACGACATTGTTAAAATAATCCATGTGACATTGGTGGTTCAACCTTAATTTTATAAAGCTACGAGAATACATTCAGTTCACATCCCTGATTATTCAAATAACCATTATTCAACAATTTCTTCTCTTCCATGTCAGACTTCGACACACATTAACAATAGTACTATGACACAAAAACTATTTTAACTTAATAAGACTATTTTAACGATGTAACCATTTTTAACGATGCCCTGTATAGTTGCGTTGCTGTCTATGCAGGGCCAGAAAGTTCTAGGATTTCATCAAAAATATCTTAATTTGTGTTGAAGATGAACAAAGGTATTATGGGTTCAGAACAATATGAGGGTGAGTTTTTTCCATAGTTTTTGGATGAAATATCCCTTTAAAATCTGCACCAACTTCAAACAACCTTCGTATTTTCCTATTTCTAAAATACTGATTATGGGGGGCCAATTGATCATCATTGTTAAAATCTGACATTTGTTCTCCATTTTTCCATTCCATTCTTCATGTTGCTGTAAATACTATACTGCGGTAATGTAAGGTATACTGGTTTCCACTGCCAACCATGTGCTGTGCACTTCAGTTCTCAGGGGTGTGATAGTGAGGGAGGGCCCATAGCAACTGTTGCCGAGGGGTTGCAGTGCTGTGGGTTAATGAGAGCCTCAGGGGAATTGCATGTGGTATGTTGAAGGTGCCACTGCCATCAGTTTCTCCCAGTGCGTACTGGTTACTTGAAATGGATTCTGAATGCTCCTCTGCCATACTAATCAAACTACTTTATTCATACACAACACAATCACGCTTCATTACAGGATTTTGTCTGTTGTTTATTCCTTAAAATAACTTGGCAAATTTCCTCCTGTTTTCATTTTTTGGCTTTGATAGCCAATGAGGGTAATAAAGTTTCTACATTGAGGGTTGGAAATGGTCTTTGAATTAGTTACCTTTCAGGTAAAGCATCTGTTGGCGAGCTGTCAGGGCAAGAATAAACATTCAGATACAAACTGTACAACCAGCACACATGTATGCAAATAATATAATGCAAAGTTTTAACCTAATCTTTCATGACCATGTAAATTTTGTTACATTTTGTAACAAGGGAGGATGTGACATTTATCTTGAAGGATTTTTAAAGGGGTAGTTCACCCAAAAAGGACAATTTTGTCATTATTTACTCACCCTCATTTCATTCCAAACCTGTATGAGTTTCTTTATGTTGAACATAAAAGGAGATATTGTGAAATAATCAAACAGTTGATGGTCCCCATTGACTTCCATAATATTTCTTCTCTGCATTCACATGTCCTAACTGTAGAACAGGGGTTTCTTTATGTTAAACATAAAAGCGAGCACCATAGAGCAACAAAAAAGCGAGCACCATAGTGGAGTGACCTACTATGGTGGTCACTACAACTGTTTGGTTCTTCAGAATTCTTCAAAATATCTTGTTTTGTGCTCAAAATAAGAAACCAACAGATTTGGAATGACTTGAGGGTGAGTAAATGATGACAAAATGTAAATTTTTTGGGTGAACTATCCCTTTAATGGATTGAAATGTTGTCAAAATGATTTATGGCACTAATGCATACTGTAACTAGTTGAGAAACTATCGAGAATATTTGTATTTGGATAAATTAATTTATCACTGCAAGAGTATTTAAAATTAAGACAAAACAGTGATCAAAATGACCTAAGATATTGCCTTCTCTAAAGCATGTATATAAATAAAGGGCCATAGACATATTATGAGCCAGCTACCTCTTGTGACTGTGTTTGCATAGTTGTGATTTGTGGGAACAGTCACCCATGGGCACAATACTGTTTTAAATTAATTATTACTATTTGTTTTTTCCAGCAAGTTGATAATACTGTTGGGGAAGATAAAGCTGGCTGCACGCTTGCATAGGCCACATATGTTCATTGGTTGCCCCAGCAACAGCACAGAGATACAAAGAAAACCTGCGTCCTTGAGATCTCTGTGATGTTGAATGGTGGGGAAGCAAAAGTGAATGGACTGATGGTGAAGCGTGTGTGTGTGTGTGTGTGTGTGTGTATGAGACTAATATGCACCTTAATTGCACTGAGAAAATCCACTGGTATTGAAGGCTTTAGGATGAGACCAAAAAATAAAAAAATAAACAGATTTTTTTGTCTTTTCTTTGAATAATTTCTATTATTAATTGGTAATTTCACAAACACGTCAAGCTCATATTTCATCCAAAAATCAAAATAGAAAAAAATAATTTTTATTAATTTTTCCTTTTTTTTGAGTGTCATTTTCCTTATAAATTGTGACACAACTTGAAAGTTAAGCATCCCTGCCTGAAATATTCATTACTGTATTTTTTTTTTTTTTGTTATTCCTAAGGTGGTTCTCATTACATTCTCATTATTGTAATATAGTAATTATTACAATTTCAGGAAGGACACATTTGAAGACATTTGTAATGTTTCAAAATATTTATTTGACAAAAAAGCTTTTCTTTTAAACTTTTCTATTCATTAAAGAATTCCAAAAAAATGTGTCATGGTTCTGCAAAAGTATTAAGCAGCACAACTGTTTTTACACTCACAATAATTCACAATAGCTAGCAGCAAATTAGCATATTAGAATAATTTCCAAATGACCCTGTTACACTAAAAACTGGAGTAATGACAGCTGAATGTATTTATAATTAAAATCTTATGAATGATAGTTAGCATTGTTTTTATGTATCCATAAGGACAATAAATAATTGCACGACATTTTTTTTTTTTTTAATTAAGATGATAAGAATTGGGGTGAAAATTGACTTATCTGGCTTATTTAATTAGTTTTCTAAAAACCTAATTTTGTGTAGGCAAAATGTAATTTACATTTTTATCACACTGTGTTTATCAGCATTTAAGATCAATGGAAATCAAACCCATGGTCATTGATAACTCTATTCTACTATAGTGAGCTGTACCTGTACAGGAAAACTTTTTCATTTCTTTTTTCTTTTCTTTCCTTAATCGAGATTCACCCTTTTGCACGAACACTTTATTATCTTTTATCATCTATGAACGCTGACATTTTTGTGTCAAGTCAATGTAAACAGTAATTTTAACAGTAAAGTGTTATATGGTACACAGAATATACAAAGTATGCAAGAACATTTTCCTGTTTCTCCTAGAGGTTTCACCTGGTGCAGTTTCCTGTTGTCCCGTGTAAACCTACTGTTTGTCTCCTCTTTCAGTGTCCACGCAGATGACCGAATTTGCATTGAGAAACGAGAAAGCTCCATGTTTGAATACCCAGCTGCAATGAGAATTATCAAAGATTTCTACAGAGACACCCCTCATCCAGCTGTGGGAAACCAGGAAAAGGGTAAATGGCTTTATTTTTGTCTCCTGTCTGTTTTTTTTGATGTCTGCCCTCCAGTCATGATGAATCATCACCTGGTCTTTAGGATAGAGATATCTGCCCAGTCTGATGCAAGGTCAGTGTGTTTAATTGAAAAATCATTCCCTGTAGGCAGAAGGGTGGCAGATCAATGTCTGCTGTCCTTTAGGCTGGACATGTGTAGGACAAAGGGTGGTGGCTTTCCCTGGCAAGACGGCGACTAAATCACTTTTTTGTCTTGTTCGGGATCCATTAATTGCACACAACAGACTCCCTCACCATCACGGAAAGTTTTCTCTGATGCTCTTTACTTTGTATCTCAAATGCAGCTTGATGTCACCTACATTGAAAAATGTTGACAAGCAACAAGTCTTTAGTCTAATTATTATCCCCAAACACCTTCTGTCATGTTTATTGAAAATAGGTATGTCAGAAGCCACAGGCGCTTCAATACCAAGTTTTTAAAATTTAAAACAATGTAATAGTCCACTTTTTTCTACAGTATTTGTGGCAAAAACCAGCATGAACATAAATACGAAGTTAAACCTGAACTGTTAACTTGAATAATTACTTGGTAAAAGAATATCAGCAACATTTGCTTAATTAAAAAATAATTTAAAACTACATGCTTTTGTTTGAAATTCATTTGTATTTTTTTTAATTTTTTTTTTTAAGTGATTTCAGAAACAGATTATTAAATTATTTATGTCAAAATCGGTATATAGAAAGAATTCTGAATTTCCATGGTTTATATAGATTGTTTAAATATCGGTATTGTGACAACCTTACACAGAGTGCTCAATAAATCTTTTTGTTTGCAGATTTGTTATATGTGATTAGAAAATCTAGAAATCTTGACAGTGACAGTTAGGGAAGTAACGATTCACTCAACTCACAATTCGATTCAATTCACGATTTTGATTTCACGATTTGATTCACAATTATTTTTTTTTTTTACAAAATTATATTTGACAAATTATGAATTAAATCTGTCCTTTTATTATTGCTTGGACAAAATGCTGTACATTTCTTTGTGAAATTGAAATATAACTATAATAATATACTAATATAGCACTTGCATATTATTGCTCTTTTGTTTGATTTCATCTATTGTCCTCACCTCATAAGTCAAAACAAATAAATAAAAAACACAACAAAAAAAAAAAATTCAAATAAAAGGTAAATGTAAATAACAAAACTAAACTGAAATTTTAAAACAAGCCCCAAATCAAATAAATAAGTAACACAAATAAAATAAATCTCTTCATATAAACAAAATAAGGCTTTGTCTGTGCTCTTTCCATTTAAATTAGAGGCAAACACTGCATTTTAATCATGATCCAAACAAAGATGCCGCATTCATGCAACATGAGCAGTTTTTAATTTAAATTAGATTTTATAATTTAGAAATTCTGAAGCAAAAACAGAATGGTTTGACTTCAGTTTTGTGAAACTATACATGAAAATATCAGCATGAAACAGCAGACGAACTGAACGAGACGCAGATTCACTCTCTGCCAGCAGGTGACGCTTAAAGCGTTTCCTTGGTTTCTGCTGTAAATAAAGCAGCGCTGCACTTATGAACTTTAATATGTATTATACAGAGGCAAGATGGAAAGAAAAAATACCATCTAAACTTTTCTAAAGACAGTAAGTTCCCCTCATATAAACTCTTACACCTAAATTAATCTCGATTTGTTTAGCATCTAAACAGATTTGAATCATCACATATTTGAATCGATTTTCAACCGGCTCGTGGTTATTCGTTACATTTCTAGTGACAGTGACACACCACAGTTTAAAGGATAAAGGAAGTCTCTTATGCTCAACAAGGCTGAACTTACTTGATTTACAATGCATTTAAAACTAATTTACACAGATTTTTCAATTAATATTTGTAAAATATTATTACAATTTATTCCTGTGATGGAAAATATACAGAAATTCAGAAATCTTGTTAGTATGCTGACTGGGTTCTCAGGAAACATTTATTTAACTCGATGTTGAAAACAGTTGTGCTGCTTAATAGTTTTGTTTTCAGGATTATTTGATCAATAGAAAGAACAGAAAAAAACAATTTGTTAGAAATAGAAATCTAATCTAACATTCTACATTTTTTACTGTCAGTTTTGATCAAATTTAATACATCTTGTCTAATTTATTAATTATTACTTTCATTAAAAAAAAATCTTATTGGCCCCAAAGTTTGGAGTGGTAGTGTATGCAGAAAGGCAGAAACATATTTTTTAAGACATGTGAACTGTCAGCGACTCAGTCTGTCCAATTGCATATTTATGCTAAAAGCACAAAACATTAGTCAGTACAATTAAATAATATAGTATGTTTTTACAATTTTTTTTTTTCCTTTCAAAATAGGTTCCTACTCCCTGTGTATGGGTCTGGAGAGCCCCATCATCTGCTGTCTTGGTCCTGTGATCCAGTATCTGACTGAGTTTAAGCTAGAGAAGATTTTACTATGTTCCAGGTATAGTTGAGCCAAAAATTAAAATTCTGTCATCATTTATCACCCTCATGTTGCTCCAAGTCCATATGACTTTCTTTATTCCATGGAATGCAAAATGATTAAGTAGTTTAGCAGAATGTTCCGGCTGCTCTTTTCCATACAATGAAAGTAAATGGGGACTAGGGCTGAGAACATGTACATTTGGTGACAGAAAAAAGGGCAAATTTCAATTGTTGTGTAAATCCTTTTTCTGCTTTTCCCTTTGGTTTCGGTTTCTGTTAGTTTGGATTTGTGCTTTGACAGTGCTTATTGTGTGGTAATGGTGAATATTTGAATAATTATATAGCAAACTCAACAGTGTGTTAACTGTGTTCACTGTGTATTTCCTGAATGAGTCAGTGTCTGCTACATAGGCTTGGGCGGTATCCAAATTTTGATACCGCCAAACCTCCTCCTTATTTTACCTCGGTATACGGTATTACCGTGAATAATTAAAAAATGATGACGTAAGGCTCAGACAACGTCACCAAACTGTTGGCTTGTGGCTAAACCGTTCAGAAACTGAATACCAAACACTAATACTGAAACAATAACAAAATAACATGCACAACAATATTAACAACTTTATTAGCAACAAATAGCAGTTTATAAAAAAGTGCAAATACAACAGTCAAACAGAATTAAATTTAACATAAACATCCAGAACAAATCACAACAAATCAACACAAAAGAACACAAATCAATTAAAGTAAATCACACCGCCCGAACAACTTTTAATAACAAAGAGCAGCTTATAAAAAAGTGCAAATAGACCCACAACAGTCAACCAGAGTTGAATTAACATAAACATCCATATTATAAAAATTATTGCAAAGCAATAGGCCTAAATAAAAACTTATTCTTTCCAGTCTTCTTTCCAATATTGTTTTTAACGAAAACCAAATAAAAATACATGAATCAATTACAACAAATAAAAAATGGTGCTGAAAACCCGCTCCGATGGTGTGCTTGTGGCACAGACGCACAGGTACTTTCGTGCCACTCGCGACATCGGGAAAACGCCTGGCAGCATTTTTCCACCAGAGAAGTGGGTCCTCGTCTCCTTGAGTAACTGGCTCCGGTGTTACGGTGCCGATGCCGACGGAACCTTCCTTTAAAACGTACCTTTTTTTTATTTTTTTTTTTTTTTGCAGCATACTTCCCAGAGTCATCTTTTTTCGTGAGGGTTCGGGTTGCGCCTCTCCCTCTTCCACTCTGATGGCCACTGGACCTGCTGCCTCTAAGCTCACGATCTCAGCCAGTAATTCGGCCTTGGTCTCAGACAATGCGTTGTTATCCGTCTCATATCCTCCACGGTAACGAGGGTCGAGGAAAGTGCATTTTCGCATTATTTTGCGCACTGAATCGGATTCATACTTGGCCTCCAGCTTTGTTAAAATTCCAGTTTTTATTGACTTTGTTAGCTTGAGGTCATTTTCTGACGCAACCAACACATTGTCCCTGCAGAGCTGTAGTATGGCCATGGGGAGGATACAGGAACTGGTCACATTATTTTCTCCTGACAAAATATCAGTGAAGTCACCGACTAGTTTCAGTGCTTCGTGAACAGCTTTCAAACGTAAACGAAATTCGTTTATTTAGGCCTAAATATTAATTAATTGGCCTAAATAAACGAACGAATGAATGAATAGGCCTCATGATGGTAAGCATAAAATGTGCAGAGAGTTCCTCAGGGACAGGGGCTCAAATGTAAAAAAAGGAACATATATATGCTTTGCATCACATAAATAAATTATATTTAAAAGTAGGCTATATTAAAATAGAAAACCATTTTTTACATTGCAAATTTTTTTTTCTCTGTATTTTTTATCAAATAAATGCAGGCTTGATGCGCATAAGGGACTAATAAAAAAAATGTGCATGCAAATTTGACCAAATGGAATAATATACATTAATGGACTTATTTATTTATGCATTCATTCGTTTATTTAGGCCTATTTATTAATTCATTCATTCATTCGTTTATTTAGGCCTATTCATTCATTCTTTCGTTTATTTAGGCCTATTCATTCATTCGTTAGGTCCTTACCGGTGCGCGACTCGCCATCTTTCCCTCTCTCTCTTTCTCCTCCACGCTGTCACGTGATGACAACCACGCATACGCATTTTTAGGCATTAAATAAATTATATTTAATATTTAATCCTTGTCTCCTATATAAGTGCATTGTTTTTTTTTTAATGACGGTATGACGGTATTGAAACTGATACCGTTGCTATTTTTAGATCCCGCGGTATACCATATTACCGTGTTACCGCCCAAGCCTACTGCTACACCTACACTTTCCTCTCTTGTTGGCTTTTGCTTCAAACACATTGATGAATCCAGTGGCATAGCGTGACCCTATTAGGAGACAAACTGGTATTTTTCCTCCTCACCTAAAGTAGACACATCTCACACCTACTTCCATCAGGCACATAGGTATTAGCAAGGGCCTTCGTTTATCCAAATATAGTGTAGCAGCGGGAAACCGAGCCCAATCTGAATCATGATGCAAGCAGAGTGTCACCCCTGATGTGTGAATGTTCAGAAGCGTCCTGTAATTACAGACTGATTAAGCACTTTCTTTAAAGAAAAATAAGAGGCGTTGACCTTGCAGACTTTCTGAAAGGGCCTTAATTAACATGCATCATTAGCTGAAATAGGGCCTTGCTACCTAATAGTTTGTCATGATTGTGTATTGTTGCTGATCTGACTTTTATTTAAAGATGTGGAAAAATGTAAAGATGTAATTATGAAGCTGGAGTTGTTTATGTGGAAAGCACATTTTGGTTGTGTTGTGATGTTTGCAGCTCGTTTAAGCGGCTGTCGAGTGACGCTGACCATATGCAGCTCAGTGCTGCTACCATGAAGAACCTGGAGATCCTGTGCAACCAGGTCAGTCAAACCGAGGAAAACATGGCTGATTGCAGTCGTACTGTTTACACCTAGTACTAACATCCGTCTTGGGTGAGCTGATGATCACTTGTGCTCAGCCATTAAACATTGCTATTTACATAATACGTGTCTAAAGGGATTCTGTTTTCTAAATAAGAAATACATTCTGCATTTCTGCATTTTAGATGCTAATTAAAATTTAATTTGATAAACTGTGAATTTGTGTAAATGTGCGATCATGTGGCTGTCAGATGTTCTTCTATTGAAAAATGCATTTTTTTATTTAATCTTTTCACTCAAATTATATTATGCCGAAAAATATAAATAAAAAAGTAAAATACAAGCATTTCTTGCTAGTGGTCTCAGATTAAGAAGTCGTTGAACTAAATTATAAATATTAAGTATATATGTAGCCAAATGGCTGAAACTCAGATTTTAAATTTTACAGTCGATCAAGCTAAATGATTATAACTGTGACACATAAAACAGTGTAAGATCAGTAAAAAAAGATGAAAAAATAGTATTAAATATTGCTGCAACAGTGACTATGGGCCTTCTGTGAGGTTCAAACCTATGACCTTTCAACGATTTGCTAATTTTTCAGTGAGTTTTAGTGATATTGAGTTGAATGTCAGTATTAGGCAAATTACTAGGCAAGGCATATTTGGAGAACAAAATATCCATTTGACAATTTTTGTCAGACGTGGACTAAAGGTAATCCAACTAAATTTCTGTGAATATCGGATAAAATTTGTTGGAGGATTATTACCAAAATCCTTTTTGTAGTAAAAAGTACATTTCTCTTGCTTATGTGGAAATGAATTGTCTGTTACAATGAACATCACATTTAAATAAAAATCCTGTTTAAGAAATGTAACTTTACATTATGATATTAAGACTTACTTAATTTTACCTCTTAGCTTCGCTTTAAAACTGTCTCTTGATGTAGTATTAGGGTGTAAATATAACAACATAATATAATTATGCCTTGTGTCACAGGCTGCCTGGATAATAACATGGTCTTTGTGTTTTGTTAACCAAGTGATTTATCTGTTATCTAGGATGTTGGTTTGGATTTCATAATGACTTCTTTTTCATTGCTGTCAGACCACAGGTTCAGTAAAAGGCAGTCTGCTGTGGGTTCTGGATCACACTCAAACTCCATTTGGAAAGAGACTGTTAAGAAAGTGGGTGAGCCAGCCGCTGAAGTCTGTGATGTGAGTCATTATTTAATTTTTTTATTCAGTAATCACAGTGATTTGAATGCTAGTATGGAAGATGCAGAGTGTTTGCAATGTTGAATAGAAGTGGCATGCCCAGATCTTCACAACATCACTACAGATAGTAGTGAGCTCTAAACTCTGAGCCTTGGTTAATCCTAGTTCTGGAATATTTTGAAAACAAAGGAACTTTGCAGCCCACTTTTCAGCCAGTGGTGGGATTATAATTCCCTTCAGGCTCGTCTCCCATGGATTATGGGAAAACACTATTGAATATAAAAAAGGATAACCTGCCATAAATGCAAGTTTTTAATCTGAGGTTTCATCTTTTTGGTAATTACACAACTTCAGTATCTCCCAAAAATTAAATTGGCAAGGCACTGTCTATCTGATGCCATTTTTATACACCTTTTAAAGGTTGTGGGGGATTGTTTGGATCTGTGTGTGATTGTAATGCATGCTTACAAAGAATCCGATTATGTTTGTAGAGAAAAATAAATATATAAATATTTGATTCCATAACAATTTAATCTTAAATCCACATATTTTCTTGGCAAACCTCTTAGCAGACATGTTGGGGAGTGTTTTAAATTGAGACTATCATGCCATTGAATGTGAATTTCCATGGAAATGCTGGCGTGTTGTCTGTGGAAGGACTGGACAATGCAGTTAGATGACAAAATTATCTTAAACTGTCTTTACCAACCTCATAAGTTATATTCAAACGTTTAGAATCATTAGGTTTTTGAAATAAATTATTTTTATTCAGCAAAAATGCACTAAAATGATCCAAAGTGACGGTAAGGGAATAATGGTACAAATAATTTCCATTTCAAATAAATGCTGTTCTTTTCAACTTTCTATTTATCAAAAAAAAAATCCTGAAAGAAACTTCTACCCCCCCCCACCACACACACACAAAAGTATTAAGCTGTTGTCAACATAGAAAATAAAAAGATATGTTTCCTGAGCATCTAATTAGTATATTAGAATGATTTCTGAAGGGTCATGTGACACTGAAGACTGGAGTAATTATGCTGAAAATTCAGATTTGATCAAGAATAAATGGCAAGTTAAAATATTTTAAAATGGAAAACTGTTATTTTAAACTGTAGTAATATTTCCTAATATTACAGTTTTTACTGTACTTTTAATAAAAATATATGCAGCCTTGTTTCAAAAATATTAAAACATCTTTTGAACTGTATTGTACATAAAGTCACTTCTCAAAAGATGCAGCAAGATATCGGTTAAAGTTATATTACCTTACAGTACTAACGGATTTAAAAACAAGACCAATGTCCAAAAGTGTGCGCTGGACCTCAGTGGTATCAAAAGGCATTTTATGCTGCAAAACAAAAATTACTTTCTTTTCCAAACATTGTTTTAAATGCCTTTTGATACCACTGAAGTCCAGCGCACACTTTTGGTCATAGACTTATCAACAGTCTTTTTGTTTTAATGGGGTCATATGATGCAATTTCAAATTTTCCTTTCTCTTTGGAGTGTTACAAGCTGTTCGTGAATAGATAAGATCCCTAAAGTTCCAAAGACTAAAGTCCCAAAGCCAAAGAGATATTCTTTATAAAAGTTAAGACTCGTCCACGCCCTCCTAAAACGCCTCGTTTAAACGCGCCCCAACATGTCTACATCACTGTGTGGGAAGATTTGCATAACACCACCCAAATGTTCACACAAAGAAAGAAGGCTTAACTATGGTTCTCGCTGTAGTTTTTTTCCCACCACCGTCATGTTTTAGAGACGCTGTGTGTTTCGTTGTGAAAGCGAAATTACTTTGTTTGGTCTTCCAAAAGAGGACACAATTAGAAATCAGTGGTTAAGTTGTATTTACAACACTGTTCCAGAACAGTTCAAACCAAATATTCAGATTTGTGCAGCACATTTTGCGGAGGACTCTTCCTTGATCCTGGGAAGGCTGTGCACTAAGGCTGTTTCTATAAAGAGGGACAGTTTACAACTTTGCAAGGACAAGTCTGGTGCTTCTGACTCACAGTCTGTAAATACGTTTTCATATTTAAAGAATTTGCCAATGATGATTCAAACGTGAGTTTTGAGCAGTGTAGAGTAGTGCTTGTTTGTCGTTGCTCCGATCACAAATGCAGACGTGGTTTTATGTTTACGCGGTGTGATACGCAATGCAAGACGTAAAAAGACAGTATAAGTCATTATTTTCTGTAATTATGTCCCCACTGAATGCAACAAATGCCTCGTTTGTAATGGGTTTTACTGGTTTTGTCTCGTCGCACTGGGACACGGCATCACAGTATGGTAAGGGGCGTAACATTTCCGTCACACGCTTGAGGTATTCACTGGATAGCTGGCCAATCAGAGCCCACCTTGCTTTTCAGAACGATGAGCTTTGTAAAAATCGACGCGTTTCAGAAAGGCAGGGCATAGAGGAGAAACAATAATGTATAGTATGTGGAAAATAATGTGTTTTTTTAACCTTAAACCACATAAACACATTTCATTACACCAAATACACAAAATAATGTTCTTTTTAGCAGCATCATATGACACCTTTAAGTACTTTGGTGTAGTAACTCAGAAATGTCTTTATTTTGTACTGCATCACAGCTGTATTGTACAGCAGAGAAGCACTATGCGATCTGCTGATAGTTATGATCCTGCTTCACTTGGGTGTGCTGTTTGATACAGGCCTTATTTAGTTCCAGCGGTTTATCTGGTTTGTGTACATAGCATCTGTTGACAAATTCCTACAATCCCTACTGATTTGCTTGCTTCTGTTTATACTATTTTTCAAATCCCCCCCCCGCCCTCTCTCTCTCTCTCTCTCTCTCTCTCTCTCAGTGATATCCAGGCTCGACAGGAGGCAGTAGCAGAAATTTTGTCTTCTGAGTCCAGTGTCCTTCCCTCTCTGCAGTCTTTGCTAACTCGTCTGCCTGACCTCGAGAGAGGACTTTGCAGTATCTACCACAAAAAAGTAATGCCTGTTTTACCTAAGCAATCACTGTTTGAAACAATTCTTACTGCACGGTTCCACCAGGAATCCATGCCTTTTCATTTACAATTCAAATTTAGTTTGAATTAGATTGAACAACAATATATTTTAGACCATAGTAGTGGCCATGGCGGCACTAAAAGTGTCTGTCATGTTTTGTCTGAAAATGAAAACCTCTCAAGAACAGAATTTATTTTAGCAGATGGAAAGTTCTGTATTTTCCCTGCATTTTTCATTCCATTTGTTTCTGGGATCAGGCAGGAGGTTGAAGGGAAGGTGCTTAATGGCATGTTTCTGTTGAATGGCTCTATTAGCATAATGACAAGAGTGGGAGCAGGAATGGGAATGATTATTGTTTTGTAGAGCTAGAGGGTCCTCATTAACCCCGCCTCACCTGCCTGTTTCTGTCATCTCATTGTCCTTCATTTTTGTAAACGCACATTCATCAAAAAAAATAAAAAATAATTCGAATTTATAAAACAAAACGTGTTAAAGGTTTATGTGTAGTTTTGCCTAAAACTTTATCATTGGTAGGTTGGAAATCACTGAATATTCAGAATTTATTTTTTTCTGTTGTTTTTCTGCATCTCATTTACCAGCGGTAGACTGCCAAAGTAGGACTTCCAATGTAAATTAAATGTATGTACTGTAAAAAGGGTCAGAAAGTTTTTGCTTAGACCTACTGGGGACTTTCATACTGTTTTTAATGAACACAGAGAGTGGATATGTATTGGCTCATTATGTTTAGTAGGAATGACTAACGTTGAGCCTTTGGGAAATGGGCTTGATGTTTATAAACATACACAAGATCAAGCAGAGATTTAATTGGCTCCTTGGTGCTTACTGTTATCAAAATATGGAAATAACAGATTGCATACGCACAAGCCATTGGCATAATGATTAATGATGGCCAGCACAACTAAGCTACAAGCTAAGTTACAACTAAGCATTTCATATTTCTTCTGGTAATCGATATATATTTTTAGTGCTGTCAAACGATCACGATTAATCGCATCCAAAATAAGTTTTTTTTCACATTATATATGTGGTGTGTACTGTTTATTATTATTTTGCATATATAAATACAAACACATGCATGTATATATTTAAGTATGTTATGTTTATATAATAAATATATTTTTAAATACAGTAATATAAATTTTATAAATATAAATATGCATGTAAATACATGTAAATATTTTCAAAATATATACTGTGTGTGTGCTTTTATATATACATAATAAATATACATACACAGTACACACACATAAATTATGTAAACAAAAACTTATTTTAGATGCGATTAATCACGATTAATCATTTGACAGCACTATATATTTTTAAATATTATTATTAAAGTTCAGCCAAAAATTTTAATTATGTCATTAATGACTCACCCTCATGTCGTTCCAAACCTGTAAGACCTCCGTTCATCTTCGGAACACAGTTTAAGATATTTTAGATTTAGTCCGAGAGCTTTCTGTTCTGTTTTTGTTCTTTTTGGACCAAAATGTATTTTCAATGCTTCAAAAAATTCTAACGGACACTCTGATGTCACATGGACTACTTTGATAATGTTTTTATTACCTTTCTGGACGTGGACAGTATACCGTACATACATTTTCAGTGGAGGGTCAGAAAGCTCTCGGACTAAATCTAAAATATCTTAAACTGTGTTCCGAAGATGAACGGAGGTCTCACGGGTTTGGAACGACATGAGGGTGAGTCATTAATGACATAATTTTAATTTTTGGCTGAACTAACCCTTTAATGCATAATGAAGTAAAGCACAATAAAGGGAATTTGTTCATTATTCTCGGTCTTTATTATTTCAAAAAATCTTTATACTTAATATCTTCAAATATTACTCTGTATTATATAGATTGCTGTCTGGCTCACAAGGAATTATATCGTAAAATCAAATTTGATGAAATGTAATCTTTTGAAATAAGCATAGCAGCTTTCATATTAACTTGTAACTTTCGAGCCCAAACACATCATTTATTGAAACTAATCTGCAAAAATGATTTTTTTGTACTTCTACAACTTTGAATACATTTAAACAAGTGCATGCATGATCACCCACATTTACATCACTGATTGTTTTCTAAACCTGTCACATTGTTTTGAATTAAAGAGCTTACAAAGAGGCTGTTAATTAAACCTGGAGTAAAGTAGCAAGATATAAAATTAATGACCCCTACTTGTACTTGGCTATATTTTACAGACATGTTTTTCTGTTTATTTTGATATTTTCTGTCTTGTCAGTGCTCTACTCAGGAATTTTACCTCATCACCAGCACTCTTTCTCGCCTGAGTGCTGAGCTTCAAGCCCTTATGCCTGCCATCCAATCACAGCTCAGCTCTGCCCTTCTAAAAAACCTCCTACTGGACACACCTCAGCTTCTAAGCCCCGCCCACAACTTCTTAAAAGTACTGGATGAGAAAGCTGCAAAGTGAGTTATATCTTTAAACATTTTGACTTCATGAATATTCATACCTTCCTTTTTCCAAATCCCTACATAATAAATATATATATATATACCAGATATTTTTTCATATTGCTGAAAAATTGTTTTTATTCTTTATGTAGCTTTTCTGATAAAATATCTCTCAAACTTATCTTTTTAGGACAGGTAATAAAACTGAGATGTTTGTGGATCTGACTGACTTCCCAGTGATCCGAAACAGAAAAGAGGAAATCCAGAGTGTCCTATCAGACATAATGGAGCATCGGCGAGAGGTTCGCCTGGTGTTAAAAAACCCTTCTTTGGACTACACCACAGTGTCTGGCCAGCAGGTAATAAGCGTCAAGGATCTCTTCTTATTAATGAGTTTCAGGAACTGAGCACCAAAACTATTTTAACAAGCTATTGGTATTTTCCACAAATATGCTACACTTTATTTTACGTTAAAGGCGCAAGTACCTTGTTGTTGCTGTCAAAATTGTTCAAATTTGTCAAGCTTAATTGTCAACCCTGTTACTTAAGTTGTTTTAATAAAAAAAATATGAGAAGTCTTTTTTTGGTCACAAACTAATTAAACCCTTCTGAGAAATAGTTTAGTTTAGAATTTAGATTTGTTTAAATGTTTTGCTAGAAAATGTCAAACTCACACAAAAGTAGTGTTTTTCTTAAGAGTTTCAGGTCCTTTTTGAACCCTGTTCATGGAAAGGTGCACCCATGATCTATCAAATGCTGCATTTACATTTAAATTTACATTTAGTCATTTTGCAGACACTTTTATTAAGCGACTTACAATTGGGGAATACATAAAGAGATTCTTCTGAAAGAGGCAAACAGCAAGCATCAACGTCTTGAACCGGTAGCCTGTGCATGGAGATAAAGAGAACTGTAACATGGGCTCTTTTGGGCTCGTTGAAGACCAGTCGTGCCGCTGCATTCTGAATCATTTGTAGAGGTTTGATTGTGGTTGATGGAAGTCCAGCCAGAAGAGCACTGCAGTAGTCCAGCTTAGAAATGACAAGGGCCTGATCTTTCTGATGTTGTGCAATGTAAACCTGCAAGATCGAGCAGTCTTTGCAATGTGGTCTTTGAAGGTCAGCGGGTCATCAAAGATTACACCAAGATTTCTGACCGAAGTTGTTGATGGGGTAATTGTAGAAGAACCTAGCTGGATGGTGAAATCATGCTGAAGCTCAGACAAGAAGCTCAGTCTTTGCCAGGTTGAGCTGTAGGTGATGTTCTTTCATCCATGCCAAGATGTCTACCAGGCAGCCTGAGATCTGTGCAGCTACCATTGGATCATCTGGTTGAAATGAAAGATAGAGGTGTGTTATCAGCATAGCAATGGTAGGAGAAACCATGTGCCTGTATGATGGGACCCAGTGATGTAGTGTATATGGAGAAGAGGATGGGTCCAAGAACTGATCCCTGAGGAACCCCAGTGACCAGTTGATGTGCTTTGGATACCTCCCCTCCACAAGCCACCCTAAAAGACCTACCAGTGAGATTGGATTCAAACCAGCGAAGTGGAATCCCTGTGATGGCCAGTGATGAGTAAGTGGACAGTAGGATCTGATGATTCACTGTGTCAAAAGCAGCAGATAGATCCAGCAGAATAAGAACTGATGATTTGGAATCAGCTTTTGCAATCCACAGGGCTCACGTGACTGACAGTAGCGCAGTCTCCATTGAATGGCCACTCCTGAAACCTGAGTGGTTAGTGTCCAGTTTGTTGTTCTGTGAAAGAAACAATGATACCTGGTTGAAAACAACTTGTTTGAATGTTTTCGCTACGAATGGAAGGATGTTCGAGAGCATTCGAGAACACCAAGATAATGTGACTTTTATTTGTTTAGGAACAGACCTAATTATTTCCATTCATATCATGGCACCATTCAATACTTGTGCCCAATTTTTTTTTTAATACGAAGGACCAACAAAGGAAAAATCAATCTTTACTGAGGCCAAAAGTAAATGTTGTATTATATCCAAAGTTTTTATTAAAATGACTAAAAATATATGTAATAATCAAACAAAAAAATATTTTTACCCCGTTTCAAATTACATTTCAGTGCAAAAATTAAATTAGAAATGAGGATACACTTTAATGGCTTGTTTTTTTGTTTTTTTTCTCTTTGTAGTCCACAGACCCTGGTTTGGGTATCTCTGTTGTATGTGATTCATTCAAGAACACCAAGATCTCATATTAATTGTCTCCAATTATGTGATATTATTTGTTTAGTAACACACCTAATTACTGCCTATTCTACAGTGTACATCTACATCGAACCTGGAAAAAGCCATTTAACTTATTTTATTCTGTTGTAGATATACTGTTGAATACTACCTTACTAGAAGATGACAGCTACAAGGACAGGGTCTGAAATGTTGCAGTTTGTATGCAGCTCCACATCTGTTTCTCCATCTGCTCACTGTTGCCATTCTCTCATGAATGCACAACAGTTTTTCCCCAGTATAGACAGTATAGACTCTGGCCATCCCTCTTTCTCCCACCATCTCTAGCTGAGTCTAACATAGCTACGACTTTGACTATCAGCATAAAGTCTGGTTCACTTGGCATCTTATTCTGGCCAAGAAGAGGCACAAGAAGAGACAGTATGACTGACACAGACAATTGCGTGCCACATTTTTACATATGATATAGGGGCAGGTTGATATGAATTATATTTATTTATAGCCATTATTTTATGCAATATGCATCAGATGGTCAGTAAACAGACTTTGTTATTATTAGCAAGATGATGGGAGACTCTAATGGTATAGTCCACCCAAACATGAAAATTCGTCATCATTTACTCACCCTTAATTCACCATTCCAAACCTGTGGGATTTTTTTCTTCTGTGGAAAACAAATTAATATATTTAGAAGGTTTGGTTTGACTTCCATTGTATGGAGGAAAAAATGCTAAGGTATTCATCAAAATATTTGACAAATATGTTCCACACCAGAAAGAAAGATACAGTTTTTGGAAACAACATGAGGGTGAGTAAATGATGACACAATTATACATTTTTTGGGGTGAACAATTCCTTTGGTTTTTAGAGGATAGCACTATTTGTGGTGAAACATCAATGGTTGTTGTAATGTGAAGGTAAGGAGGTGATAAAATTAAAGTGTTTTTTACATAATTTCAGGTCTTTGCTACTGAGTAGGACTTTGGATGATTACAAAGATTTGACAAGTGTCTCTTTTTTTGTGCAGTTTCTCATTGAAGTAAAGAACAGTATGTCATCTATAGTCCCGGCAGACTGGGTCAAAATCAACAGGTGGGCACCAGTGTTGACAAATTTGATCACTTGCTCCCTAAAATTGTAACTCAAATTTGCGAGGCTTCTGGTGTTGGCTTCTTCCAGTTATTTTAGCTGGACAAAAACAGTTCCTCATACTGCTTGATATTGCAAACTGGTGTTTGTTGTCATACTATTTTAATTCATTACCGTAATCATGCACACACCGGTAGTAATGCAAAAAATTTCCTGTTTACTGCACTTTATTTTTCTAGTTATTAAGCTAAAGTGGCTAATGATCCCTTGCAGGTTTGCTGGAAATAGCTTTCTTCTACATTATAAAATAATGTGGAGACCAACCAATATTAAATGTCTGCTTTTCATTCCCAGTACTAAGATTGTGGGCCGATATCACACTCCATTCATTGTGGAGAAACATCGGCGCCTGCAGCAACTACGAGAACAGCTGGTTATTGACTGCAATCACGAGTGGATCAACTTCCTTCAGTATGTACCTTTGAAATATGACAAAAATCGTTTTTTAATTGAAGCCCTGTTGATCAGTTGAAATGCTTTCATCAATTTGTTTCAGTATAGACTTTGAAATCTGGAAGCTGCTGTGTAGTAATTTAATCACATAAAACATATATTTTATCCTGTCACTTTCCGACCCGGCAGCGTTCTTTCTCTCTTTCTCAATAGCCTTCTCTCTTTTTTGCCATGTGTAGGCTATTTGGGGACCATTACTACATCCTGAGGAAAGCAGTGTGTCACCTAGCAACCATGGACTGCCTCTTCTCATTGGCTCAGGTTGCTAAAGAAAATAATTACTGCAGGTATGGTAATGAATTTGGCTTTTTATTCCCATATTCTCTGCTGACTTCCTGTCATCTCTCATAGTGCACAAGCATGCGCATTCTTTCATAGATTACCTAGTTCATCAAACTGAATATACTAAGCTCTGTTTCTAAGGCCTGACTTTAGTCTTCTATTCTTTTTGAAAATTCAAAAGTCAGATACGTGCAGTTCTAGGAGTGATTGTAGGGACTTTTCCCAGTCTTAAAGCTTTTTTGACGCACTGAAGTGCAATAAAATCAATCATTTCTGAGCATCTACAAAGAAGCTCTATTTCTCTTTTGTGTTTGGTGAGATGCGCATAAAGCATCTTACATAAGCTTTCATAGATGAACAAGAGTAAGGGGACCCTGGAGCCCCCACATCTCTATCTCTCCCTGGCCCGAATTGAGTCCAACAGTAGGATGAATCCCACCCCCATGCAGTATAGAGCCCACTCCATATCCCTCTGACAGTCTGTGTGGGGGAGTGGATTTGACTTTGAAAGCAGAGGTTTCCGCCAACGACTCCCCCTCTGCTCCTTACCGCCTCCCCCTCCCGCATGCTCTGCAGAGCACCAGAGCTTATCCTCTCCCTCTGGACTTTTCAAAAGTGTGTTGAGCTGATACCATAAATTCCAACTCTTATATATAAGGTGTCATGCCAATATGGTGTTCGTAAAACTTTATTTTGGGGAATTTATTCTTGATTTATTTATTTTTTTGTCAGTTTTATCTAATTGTGAATAATCTACTTTATTGGTGTCTAAATCATCTTTTTTTGCATGTCCTGAGCACAGGCCTGAGATTCTCGAGGATAAAAGTCAGATTTTGATCATGGCAGGCAAGCATCCAGTCATCACCACACTGATGGGAGATGAGGATCAATATGTCCCCAATGACACTTACTTACAGGTGACAGTTTTTTAATACTGTTATTGTTTTTATAATGGATTAACCAGAATGAGAGTTTACTCACCCTCATGTTTCTTCAGACCTGTATGAATTTCTTTTTTAATATATATATATATATATATATATATATATATATATATATATATATATATATATATATATATATATATATATATATATATATATATATATATATATATATATTAAACTGATGTTTAAAAAAATGAAATTTGTAATATTTAAAACTGAGTAGCTGTAAAATTAATTTTAATGATTATGATGTTGTGATGCTTAAATTCAGTTATATTCACTTAAATTCACTTGACAGATTTTTAGTTAGTGTTGTATTTTTGTATTTTTTTTAATATTAGTCCATCCCTATCTCTGATAGCTTTTTGTGAAAAACAGAATGAAATGTAAGTTATTCCTTGATAAATCTTTCCCTGCAGGGAGTTGTCAGTCGGGTTCATTCACACTTGTTTTTGTGAACTGGATAAACTGATTCATTGATGGCCCATCTCAAAATAATGATTCACTCACCTATTCTGTTTCATTCTAGTAATGCTGAAATTTCACACTTTACTTGAGACACATATTCATGAGCCATATTAATATCAGTGCTTCCACATTCTCATGAACAACTCTTTTTCATAAAATGCCGTTGGGGCTTATAGATCTTATATGAAACTTGATTATTGTTCCAGCATTTCATTTTAAAATAATGGTGAGGGAGTCTTTCTTCATGCCAGAGACTGTGTGGTTGTCTTTCACTACATGGTAATCCTTTTTAATTCACCTGTAAGAAAATGCTGTTGAACCAGCAGCCTAACCTTTTGTTTTGCCCACCCACTCTGCCATCCCGATTAGCATATGTTTTTTAATATCTTTGTCACTTCTTTTTCTCCATTTCTCTGCTCCCACCCACCCAATCACTGGGCTTCCATTCAGTGTGTGAAGCAGGCTTTAATAATGAAGCCGTGTTGCTGGGTCACCATACTTTTCTTCACATTACTTGCCATATGCCCATTCACTCAGACATATTTTTTAAAACAGACAGACAAAAAAATGTCTGAATTTCATTGTGAACTATAACTAAATAGCCATGTGACATCTGCAAACAAATGATGCAATGGCTTTTTACCAAATGGTGTCAATGTGATTTTTACTGCATGTATGATGTCAGTTCCTCTCACATTCACACAGGTGTCCACAGGGCGATGAAAATGATTTGACTACCAGAAAGTATACTTTTTATATACTGCAATGGCATTCATAAATTTTAATTGCTGTAGTGTCCAAATACTTTTTGGAACCACTGTATGCCAATGTATTTTTTAATATAAGAACCATTTTATTTTTTAATTTGAAAAATTGATTTAAACATTTTTTTCTGAATCACTTTTATAATCCCATTCAGTGTTTCTTTTGTCCTTTTCTTTAATAGAATTTCCTTTTATTCCTTGTAAGTTATATTACTGACCCAAATGGTTTTCGTGGTGTGTCTATTCTCTTGTCTCTGACCTTTTTTCTATTTTATTATAAATTGATTTCTGCTATTCATACTCTTTCATAATAACTGTGCTGAGCTGTGTTTCCTCAGCATTTTCTGTCCAGATGATTGAGACCTGACCTTTGTGCTCCATCCCTGATTCCCTCTCTATTTTTGACACTCAAGCAGTCAGCCAGAACATTAACATCTACATCTGCTTGACCTTGAGAATCTTTACTGTAATCTTGCACAAATATTCATCTAATTACCTTTTCCTGTCTTAAGGGGATGGCAAGCGAGCCATGATCATCACTGGGCCCAACATGGGTGGCAAGAGCTCTTACATCCGACAGGTTGCTCTAGTGACAATCATGGCACAGCTGGGATCCTTTGTTCCTGCCAGAGAGGCGTCGGTGGGCATTGTAGACGGCATATATGTCAGGTATCTTCCACTTGCTAAACACCACATTCTTGTCAGTGGCCTATAAACAATAGCTGAGAAAAGATTATTGTAGTTGTAAAAGACCTCACTGTGAGCATAATGCATATCATTTCCTCTGGTTGTCACAAAATGCATCTGAGATCTTTTAATTGCATATTATCTTCTGATGAAAAGACATTTTCAGACCTTTTATTCTCTACACCATCCTTATTTCCTGTTTTTCATTTTCTTTCCTAAAGAACAAAGATCACTTTCATAGGAGATTTATCACAGCCTCACCTGATCTGCCATAATGCAGTATTTACTGAGATATGTAGATGGGTCATTCTCTAAAGGAACAGAAGCTTTGGAAACCATCCGTCTTCTTAAACCTGTGGGAAAATCAGCTCTTACGGAGATATTGTTTCTTTTGTTTTCTGGCCATTAGAGAGGAAGTTATGTATGACAGCACAAAGCTGAACTTTAGTGACCATGACAACACTTCAGGGGCTGAGCAGACTTGCTTGAATGGTCCAGAATTGAACAGAGTGAAACCATGCCCACTAGTCTTTTCACAGAACCCCGGGTTACCAAAGATTACAGAGGCAGGAGTGGGAGTCAAACCTATTCAGACCTTATGCCACATCTTCAGGTTGATTTTTGTGGAGCAGAGTAATAATAGATTTTCAGGTGCTTGCCAGGGAATGAACGACGAGAATGAAAACATTGATTTTTCATTTAAATACAGTTTTGCTGTGTTAAATACATGCCAAAAAAAAAAAAAAAACATAATTGTGTAATAATTCCCTTTGCACATTTTGTAATGATGTCATTACTGTTAGTTAGATTTTGAATGGCAAACATTCTCTCCCTTTTTAAAATAAAACTGTAATAGTTGAAAAAACCTAATATTAAATCGCAATTGATAAAAAAAAAAGTAGCAAGACTAATGTGTGAAACTAATGTATACTGGTTTTGTTGGATTGAATTTTTAAATATAAATTAATTTGTATTTTTTTTTTTGTATTTTAAAATTTTAATTTTAAAAGCCTAATTTTAAGTTTTATTAAGTTTTGCACAATTATTATATATTTATTCATTAGTTTTTTGCGTTTTGTTTGGCTTGAGTCTTCACAGGCATTTAGCAGAACATTTTCTATTTTGTGAGAGAAAAAGAACAAAATCAGAACAAATGTATTTGCACATCAAAAGCAAGCTTTATTTGTAAAAGGAATTCATGGATATTTCTTGTGAGTGTCAGTGGTAATCTACTATCATCCTGTAATGTGTTCTGAAAACATAAAAAATGGCCTGCCTGTTTCATTTGGTCTTTTTAAGCTTCACTGTCACAGAAATGTATTCAGTGGTGTTTCACCTCCCTCATAAATTCAGATGAAATATCTAGATTCTTGTCAAGTATGTTAACTAAACCTGTCTTGCTCTTTTTTTCTTAATAACCTAAGTGAACTTCCAACCTCTCTTTACCTTCTTTAGTCTTTCATTTTGATGTGATTTATTAACATTGTTTACTGTTGTAGGGGTGGTTGATTTCTGCTGACTGTGCTAGTCATTAGGCTACCAACATCCACAACATCCACAGCGGTTTACTAATTGGACTCAGATGCAAGTGGAAAATGCCTGAGATCTATTGCAGATTTGAAAATATTTTGTTTAAGACCAGTAATAATGTAGAATTAATTATTTGTTGAGGTATTTTGTAAATGTTCCTAGCAGCCAGCATGCACTTTTATTTTGATAATATACAACATACATTGAATTTGTGAATTAGTTTATTTTTTATTTATTTTTTTTATCTACCCCTAAAGATTTTAAAGCACCAATGCAAGACCAATCAACAGGAAGGGGATGTGATGTAGGGTGCTTTAGGCTTTTTTTGATACTGTCAGTCTAAATCTGTACATACCACTAACAGTGAAGTGCTGCCTTGTTAATTAACCCAGTCCTTGCACTATTCACGTCAGAAGATAATTGCCTTCACTCCCCAGAGTTGTGTTGGTTTGTTCCAATTAACAGGTCAAGATCAGGTTTAAACAGCATTCAGTGGCCTATACTGCACTCTGCTGAAGCAGAAACATTGAATGGTTATCGCATTTGTGTAGTGGGACTGTGGAATACTGGAAAAGAGATTACATCCTAAGCAGAGTCAAAATCTTTTGCAGCTGCTTTGTTTAGATTTTGGCTTTTCGTGTAACAAAGATTTATGACACACTCTAACTATTGTTCGGTAGCTGACATTAATATCTTTGAAAAGTGCACGTCACGCTACATTAAAGTGCTACGTATTAAAGTGCCATTTTTGCAATTCATTGATAATAATCATCATGCGTCTAGCCCAGGGGTCAGCAACCTTTTTGGCATGATGTGCCATTTTTATTTTTTCTGGTTAACCACTGTGGCATCAACACCTTGCACTTTTCGTGCAAATCGTTTCAGAGGATTTTTTCCTAAATTGTTTTTTAAACTTTTCAAAAGTTTCTTGAATAACAGATATACAGTGTGAGTGTACTGAACACCACTGTGTGTGTGTGTGTGTGTGTGTGTGTGTGTGTGTGTGTGTGACCAGGCCAATGCATTAAAATCGTTCAGTTTAATCACCATTTTATATTAATGCGCTGCTTTACTTGATGCGTGCGCACACACACACACACACCACTCGCAAACAAAGATCTGAGATCACGCTGTGCAAAAAGTAACATTTTATGTTACTTATATATACTTGTATATATAAGTTTATATTGTTTTACATGACAACGTAAACTTGTTGTCAGTGCTGCCACGTGACTTTTATTAATCTATACTGAATCGCTACATTATATTACTGAGCTATGAGGGGGTAAAATTGCTGTTTTTAAGTAACTAAACTCAGCTTCATTGTTTGTAAAGAGAGAGACAGACGCAGACGATTTACACACATATATATATATATATATATATATACATATATATATATATATACATATATATATATATATATATATATATATATATATATATATATATATATATATATATATATATATATATATATATATATATATATATACATATATATATATATATATATATATATATATATATATATATATATATATATATATATATATATGTGTGTAAATCGTCTGCGTCTGTCTATATATATATATATATATATATATATATATATATATATATATATATATATATATATATATATATATATATATATATATATATATATATATATATATATATATATATATATATATCCCTCTCAAAATGGCCATAATTGAGAAAAAGAAATAGAGTAGTTTGCTTCACTGGATATATCTGTCGGTCATTTTCTATCGTAAGACGTATCGTTAAAAGTTGACTAATATTAAATGATTTGCAGCTTCATCTTACCTCGCTCTCTTTAACATTAAACTGACTCTTCACGCTCTGCTTCTGTCAACAGTAAACCCTACCTACTTTGATTTGATTGGCTATCTCAGCCGTTTGTCGACCCCTGGTCTAGCCTTATGTTATTTAAAAGGAATATTATTAGGAATTATTATTTATTGAATATAAAAAAAATGACTTTGTTTAAAGTTTGAATTTGTCCCACTGCCTTTTGTCAAAACTCTCACATTTATTATTTATTTTTTTGCTTTCATGAAAGCATTGTGCGTCAACTATTCAGGCACAGAAGAAGAATGCTTTTTCATTTCATTTGTAGTGACATGCCCATAATAGCTATCTAAACTGCAGGAGACTGCACAGTCCTGAGCATCTGTGTCTTAGGTTAGACAGACAGTATTTTGTCATTTTTTTTCCCCCACTGATGGAACACTTTTATTGAATAGTGTTCCATCAGTTTTATTGTATTGAATAGCCCTTTTTTTTTTTTTATTGAATAGCACTTAAGGTTTGGAAGCTCTTTTCCCCCTCTTTGTTTTGGTTGTGATAGAAACAGGAAGTTAAGTGCAATTCCAAAAAAGAAAAAAGAAATGTGAAGCCTTAAATGAAACCTTTTAAAGTGAAAAAGTAAATATTAGTGTTTATTGCTATGTTCAGTCTGAGATTGCATTTATGGCAACCAGACAGATTCACTGCAGAAACATCTGACGTGTTCTGTATGGACTGTACGTCATCTTACACGAGAGCAATTACACGAGTGCTGATATGTCACGAATATAATGAGTTTAAATGTGATTTTATACAACATTTCAGTAAATAAGTAGTTATATTTAAACAATATTTAAAGTATTGTTATATTTTAAACACAATACTGTCCGTTTTGCTCAATTTTGCAGGGAAAGTATTACTTTTGAAGGCACTGCAGAACTGTTTTGTTTGTCTCTGAGCAACATATCGATGTTTAGAATTCGCATTTTGAACGAATCCAATGATTCAATAGCCTACTCATAAACTGAGCCTTACTTCATTCCTGAATGAATCAAATGAATGAATGAATGATGTATAAAGACATTTACCACCACTTGCTGGCAGTTTTAGTTTCTTATTTAGAGTATCATTTCATTTCATTAAAAAAAGACTGTTCGTAACTAAGCTGTTTTGGTCTTTCATTGTATGAACAAAAAATACTGAGATGTTTCTCAAATTATCTTCTTTTATCTTTCATATTTTAAAATTTATGCATTTAGCAGACGCTTTTATCCAAAGCGACTTACAGTGCATTCAGGCTATCAACTTTTACCTATCATGTGTTCCCGGTGAATCGAACCCCCAACCTTGCGCTTGTTAACGCAATGCTCTACCACTTTATTTATTTCTACAGCTACTATTTGCAATGACTATTTGATACTTTTTAATTTAATACAAAAATGGCTTTAAATAATCTTTTGTGGGTAATTTCACTGCCAAATTTAGTTTGCCATTAATTAGATTAATTAATCGACACATCCTGTAATTAATTTGATTAAATATTTGAATCCACTGACAGCCCTAGTAAAAACACATTTGATATTTTGATCGTCATAGAAAACAATATGATTGCAACAGCCATCGAAGCCACTGATTAAAAATTCTAATTACACTTCAAATGGAAATGTGGTTGTGCAGCTCAAGCTCTGTTTCCTGGGAGAAATCTGCTGACAAAAACATGAAAATGAAATGCCTGTAGTCAAAATGTTTGGAGGTTAAAATACAAGAAACATTTAGAGACAAAAGCAACAAGAGAATGAAAGTGGCGTTTTGTTAATGTGGTTCACAGCAAAGAAGACTTCATAAACCATCCATGTTCTCACTCCAGCGTGGCCAAGAGCTGCACTATTAGTCCAGCTAAAGCTTTTCTGTGGTTTTTTTATTCAATTTAAAAGTAGGCCCAAGCCCCTTACCAGGATAATGGGAATGATTTCCAGATTAGCTGTTAACAAAGAATAATTCTGCGTTCTGGGGATTCTGTAATGGCCAGCACATTAATTGGCTCATGTCTTGCTTAATGCTGTTGCAATTGGTCTGAATTAGGAAGGCTTTACATTGTGCTTTTCTACTAACCATTGGAAAAAGAAAAGAAGAAAACAGCATCATCGTTTTCCTGCACTCTCAGCAACTGAAATAATGAGATGAGAGTGATAAATTTTCATTTTTTAAAATATTTTTTTTATACCAAACTAATGCTTGTTGCAGGCTAATTTAATTTGCTCAACTGGTTTTGGTTCTGACAGAATGGGAGCGTCTGACAACATCTCAAGGGGAAGAAGCACCTTTATGGTCAGATATTTTGGCTCGTGCCACCTCCCGTTCCCTAGTCATCCTGGATGAGCTTGGTCGAGGCACCAGCACTCATGACGGCATCGCCATCGCCTATGCTACCCTAGAGTCCTTCATCAGAGACGTAAGTGAGACTGAAAGACTTGGAGGCCTTGCTTGGCAAATATACCTAAAGAGGAAGGCTGTGATTCTGACATGTTTTCATGCCATATAGTATAACACAGTTCATCCAGAATGACTTGTAGTATAATTATTGGGGGGAGAATCCCTGTGTTGTAGCCTGTGGTTATGTGCCCTGTTTATAGGTTAAATAGAGAACTGTGATTCCAGTAATTCTACAGTTCTTGGGTCACTGCTACTTTGGATTGAACCCAGCTCCCAAATCCTTAACCCTAATGTTGAGTGGCAAGCCAAGCCTACTAATCCACCGATATTTGGCCATTTTGAGAATATCATCATCCGTATTATCTCTGCCTTGAGACCGTTCTAAAATCTGCAGATGCCCTCGCTAATGCATAGAGCAGCACATTTAGCTTATTTTAATAAATTTTAGAAAAATATTATGTAAAATATGTGTTTACTTATATATATATACTGTACACTCACCATCCACTTTATTAGGAACACCTGTTCAACTGCTTGTTCATGGAAATATCTAATCAGCCAATCTTATCACAGCAACTCTATGTATTTAGACATACAGACATGGTCAAGATGATATTCTGAAGCTCAAAATTAGCTTCGAAATGTGGAGAAAAGGGTGATTTAAGTGATTTTGAATGAGGCATGGTTGTTGGTAGCAGACGTGCAGGTCTGAGTATTTCATAAACTGCTGATCTGCTGGGATTCACACACACAACTATCCCTAGGGTTTAAAAAAGAGAAAACATCAAGTGAGTGGCAGTTCTGTGGGCGAAAATGCCTTGTTGATGTCAGAGGTCAGAGGAGAACAGCTAGATTGGTTCGAACTGATAGAAAGGCAACATTAACTCAATTAACCACTTATTACAACCATGGTATCCAGAAGAGCATCTAAACATACAACATGTAGAACCTTGAAGCAAATACAGCAGCGGAAGACCACACTAGGTACATCTCCTGTCAGTTAAGAACAGAAACTGATGCTACAATTTACATGGGCTCAACAAAGTTGGACAATAGAAGATTAGAAAAAGGTTGGCTGGTGTGATGAGTCTTGATTTCTGCTGCCATATTTGGATGGTAGGGTCAGAATTTGGCAGAAACAATATGAAAGCATGGATCCATCCTGCCTTCTATCAACATTTCAGACTGCTGCTGGTGGATTAATGGTGTGGGGGGGTATTTTCTTGCCATGCTTTGGCTTCTTAGTTGCATCGTTTTTAAAGCCACAGCCTACTTGAGTTTTCTTGCTGACATTTTCATCCTTTTATGACCACAATGTACACCCATCTTGTGATACTTCCAGCAGGATAAAGCGCCTTGTCACAAATCATCTCAAACTGGTATTTTGAACATGACAATGAGTTAACTATATTCAAATGGCCAGATCTCAATCCAATAAAGCACCTTTGGGATTTGGTGGAAATTCGCATCATGGATGTGCAGCAAAAGGAGGTCCAACCTGATACTAGTAAGATGTACCTAAAAATGGTCTGTGAGTATATACAGTATATAAATGTAGGAAGAGAGCTTGGTTCCATCCATCAGTTGTTGTTTGGATTTTGAGATTTGGACGTTGCATTTATAAATGAATGCTTCTGTATGGACACTGTGGAGGGGCGAGTTTAAAACATAATAAATGATTAGAGAAGTGCTGGATGATTGTGTTATGACATTTTGATTAAACATTACAAAGTCAAAAGTAATAATAATAAAATAAACAAAAAATAAACGTACAAGGATGAGTTGTTTACATGATATGAGAAATGCATTTACAAATCACATGCTACAATACATTTATTTTTCTTTACATCGGAATTTAATATTTATTAATTGTGTTGAAAGTCAACTTTGGAAAAAAATCTTGGGTTAAACTCTAAAATCTTGTATTTTCTTGTCTTAAGGATTATATTCTTGTCTTAATTTATTCAGATTTCTCTTCTCACTCCTAACTAAAATGCAAAGCCGTGGCTCTTGAGAGGACTTTAAATGGAAGGTTTTCAATTCTGTGGTATTCAAGGGATATTTTGCCTCTCCAGTGTGCTTTGTTAACTTTTGTTAAATAAACAAATTTGACAGGTAAAGACTACTTAGACTCACAGGAGAATGACCACATTAGACGTGTTAAAATGACATTCTGATTCGACAGCTGTGTTTACCATCAGCGGTATATTCCTCTGCTAAAAGAAAAACTCACAGGAGTCACAGACTGGAATCACAAGAGCCAAAATGATGCCTTCGTTGAAAGTGTAAACTTCATTAAAGCATTCACAGATTTAATAACAGTTCTCTGACATCTGGCAGCATTTGAATGTTTGACGAGCAGCATGTCGTAGTAGGTGCCATTCTGATAGAAATTAAAAATGTTTTTCTTCCAACTGCAACAGGGTCAAAATTCTCTGTAAGAAGTAGCAAGACTTAATGGTTTATACTCCAAAGCAAAGCATCAAGGGATCTGTTGGACTCAAGGGAGCCTAATCACCCCCAGGCACATCGAAAAAATAGCTCACACCAGTCCATCCTTTGGGACACAGTATATCAAGTGTCCCTGTTTATCTCCTGTGAGACATGCGTGTTTGGAGCTGCTTTGTGTAGTTTTTTTTCGATTTAAAAACAATTCTTCTAAATTTATCCAGTGATAGGTTGATGTTTTAAACATTGATTGTTCTGTTTGTTTGACCATCCTGACAAGTCCGACACGCCAACAGTGACTAAACCACTGGTGTGAGTTTGGGATGGGACTGTGTGTTTGACCAATGGCTGACGGGGAAAATGCGAGGAAACCTACTGAACAGATTCAAGATAAATGTCACGCACAGTTATACACAGAAAACAACTCAAAGTGAAAAGTAAACCTTGTCAACTACATAATTGTGGGTTTTGTGACACTAATGCTGCAGAAATTTCAAACTTTAGCTTTAAATTAATCAAATATTTTGATGTACTGTTTATACTACATTGGTTTTTTCTTATTTACAGCATCCTCCGCAGGTATAAATTTAGCTGCAAGTGATCGTCAATATATGTCACTTCACACCAATGCGAACACCAAATTTTGCTGCCAAGTTAAATGAGATGGATGGTAGTAAAACTGGCAATCATATGCTGTGTGTGGCAAATTAAAAGTGCTAATTAGTTGGTTGTTGGCTGTAGTTGCTAATATTGAAGGTAAAAGTCATTTTAGATGCTGTGCTGGTGTTTGGGCTTTCAGAGGGTGGGCTCCACTGGGTATTGCATAATGTTGTGTGTCTCTATGGCATTGGCTCAGGTGCAAGATCTATCACTCTTTCTTTTTCTATTTTGCTCTCTTTCTCCCACCACAGGTCTCTTGTACTGATACTGCCTCAGGCTGGAGTTATTCATTTATTGGCACATGGACGGGCTTGTTTGCCACAACATAGCTGTGATACAGCATAGCCAAGGCCTTGTTACTGTTTGTTGTCTTCTCAGATGGTTTTCACATCATTCTCCTGTTCTCCCATTCCTTTTCTCTTCTTACTTCAAGAGATTTTTATTGAAGGGTGCTTGTCCTTACAGCAGGGTGACAGTTTTCTGTCTGTTGAATGGTCAAATGGAAAGTTCCAAAAGTTCAAATGGCAAATTTATGTATTTTACACAGAGTTTATAAATGGTACAAATAAAGACTCAGCAGTAAACTTGTTATTTTTGCTATGTTTTCAGTTATAATTAACTGTTTGTTTCAAAGCCATTTGAATGGGTTTTAATTTTTATCTTCCCTTTTCATGTCACCTGTATCCTCATGTCTTAGTCTCATATGATGCAACAAAGCCTAAATGGTCTTCAATTCAAGTAATTTAACTTGAATAAAAGCTCTACATAGCAGTATATTAAACATCAAATATGTTCTGATTGGGTGTGATTGTGCAACATGATCATGATACATGTTCGCTTTCAGTGAGGTGAGACAAATTGCTTGACAAATTACTGACAAATTAGTCACTGGAAACGTGCGTCTCGCCTGGTGGGGACACCGTGTCAGACGGCACAGCCATGGGCCATTCACTGACCATCTGATGCACATTGCTCACAGAATTGGCATGAGCTGTTTGTTTCAAAGCTGTTAATGTATTATGGAAAACAAAATGACTGTTTAAATACATAGTGGTCCTTTTTAAGGCAAGCAGGCAATAATTTAAGGCAATAATTCAGTAGTTCAGATTTTTATTTATCCTGCCAAATTTTCACTTTCTGATTATTTTTTTTTAAAATATATATTTTTTAGTTAACTTTAAGTTTCTTTAAAAAACTGCAATCACAAAATGTATTGTTTTTTTATTTAGTTATAATTGTTTGTTTTAGTTCTTTTTTCCTCACCAAGGCTGAATTTATTTCACACTGTATTATTACTGTAAGAACAGCAATATTGTAAAATACAATATTATTACAATTAAAATCAACTTGTTTTCTATTTTAATATATTTTAAAATTTAACTTATTCCTGTGATCGAAAAGCTGAATTTTTTAGCAGCCATTTCCTTCAAAAATAATTTTAACATACAGATTATTATTAGATAATTAGATTAGATTTGATTATTATTAGATTAGTTGAAAACAGTTGTGTTACTTAATATTTTTGTGGAAATGCGTTTTAGGATGATTTAATTGAAATAATATAATTTATTGTAAATAGATAATAGTCATCTTTGTTAAATGTAATGCATATTATCCAAATAAAATGGCAGATTTCTTTAAATTTCTTACTGACCCCACAATACAAGCAACCTCCCAGAATTTTATAGCAATGCATTAAAATCTATTCTGAACATCTTAGTAACTACATATCAACATCCTAACAAGGTGCTAATGAGTTTTATGGGCAAGCGCCACTCACATTTTCTTCAGAAAATATACAAATGTAGTCATATTATATACTGGAATCCACTTAGAATATCATGAGCCTTATATGCTCAGACTCGTGCTGCACAGCTAAAGTTGTGACACTGAGCACTCACAGAGGTTCAAAAATAAAAGCCTCAGTGTTTGTGTGTGCTTCATATTGAAATTCCCCCCTTCACACTAGAATAGCTTTTTGTTCATGCCCGTTTCCTTTACAGCACGTACATGTATCCTGGCAGCATCTAGCAGACAGTGTCTGCACATCGCCATGGCAACAAGGCTCACTTGTTCACCTGCACTGTATTTAAGAATGTAAATACGTTTGTTGTGTAACACCTTTGAATGGTGCATTGTGAGCAGCCTTGACGCAGAACTTTCTTCTGTGGGCAATAGTTAGGTAGTGGAGCAGCACTGGTTGCCATAGCAAAGCACTTGGAGCTCATGCAAGAGGCAGGCAGAGTCACTCCTCAGTATTTACAGTGAGCATTTCCAAGCTGAGATATCTGAGAGCTGAAGAAGCAAGGAGGTGGGCTAAAGACGACGTGATGTCATTCAGAACTTTGCACTAAATCTCAAACAAAGGCTTTTTCTGTAGTTGTGCAGTAACCTGACCTTGAAGAACTCTGCTTTTCTCTCAGTGGCTGCTAGTGGCTTCATCATACTGGACTCTCACCTGATCTGGGTTTTTGTCCTTGGTTTTTATTGCGTTTTGAGTTTCTGTTTCACATGACTTTATATTAAACATCAAATGTGTTTAGCTGTGATTGTCACATGACTCTGCAATTGCGCTTTCATATATACAGATAAGTTCTTTGGCTGAAAAGTCGAACAAGTGGTCTCAGAATTGTATGTGTAAGGAAGGTCTCTCCTGGCATTGTAGTCACTGTAAAGTTTGTGGACCGCATTTAAATACGGGAGTGAATCCCCTAAATTATTGTTTCATGTGCGTACAGAACAGAATCCATGTTAAATGATGGCGATTTATAGACTGAAAAGCCTTATGACTATTATTGCGCACAGTGTTTCTCCTGTTTGTTAGCGCTGTTTCATCTGGCTTTAAACTAGTTTAAATCACAGAATCATTTGTGTTTGCTGAACACTTCGCTGAATTCAAGCGCTGTTTAGTGCTCATGTGAACAAGACTTTTCAAAGAATAAATGCATCTACTCTAGTAAGCTCGTGCTGCGATGCCATTTGAACTTTAAGCCGAGCGGATAAATAGTGTGGTGCGGTTTAAATGAGTAGCACTGTTTCATTCCGCTTTTAGAGCATAAACATTGTATAAAACATTTATCCAACTCGTTATCGTTTTATTGCAATTATATTGCAATAATTATCGTTATCGTTTTATTGGCCGGACCTCTTTGGAAGGCTGTTTTGCAGAGCGCACTCTTGAAGGGTTGTCATATCCACTTATTACAAGTGGCCATTATTAAGTGTCTTTGGGTTTGTTGTTTGGCCTCTGCACATAGTCATTCAGTTTATGGGGTTAATAAAGTAGATTTTGTTATGTGGTTTATTTCCATTTTTGTTTTTGTGTTTCTAGTGAGATCTGGCAACACTGAAAAGACTAAATTTACACTGTGATTTCTTGCACCACACATACAGAAAAGCTACAACTCTGTGATATGCATTTTAATACGTCATTAACAACTACTTGATCAGTTTGGTACAGTATATACTTTGTAGAATTTCTGTAAATGCAGGTAGTCACTACCTGCATTTTTCGGTTTGAACGACAGTGTACATTTAAAGTAAATTAGAGATCTTTAATCACAACTTTGCTCTAAAGATTGTATTTGTCACTAAATGCCATGTAATTGATGCACACTTTAGTTGATTGTTTTACCTATTGATCAGATGATATTTTCTTTTTAGTGAGCAGTTTTTGGCCAGAATAATTATAATGGACTGGATTTCATGCTGAAAAGTATGCCTACATGTAATAGTATTTGTTTTTATTGTAATGTAATTTTTCATTTAATCGCCTTTTCACACCAAGCATGAATATTGGCGCAAACGAGACTTTGTGTAGATTAGAAGCAGTGGACCATGGATTCACCCTACTTTTTATGCCTATTTAAGTCTATTTTTTTTCTTTATGCAGTAATTAAAAACTTGCTGGCCAATTAAAGATATAAAGCTTCAATATATAATATATAAAGCTTTATATACAATATATAAAGCTATTTAGCTTCAATAATGTTCATCCTGTGCATTCAAAGAGTATGCTGGTTGTATTTGATGGTAATGGGCAAGTTAGTAGCCTTGCCTTGAAAGTTTCCAAAACCGACTTCTAATAAATATGTTCTAATAAATGTGAACTGCTTGTGAGGAAAGCATCACAGAAAAATTACAAGAAAAATCACATGCCTCTTGTTCTGCTTCGGTGCTCTGTCTGCATATCTTCTGTGTGTCTCATATTCACACTTCAGCTCAATGCCTCCCCTGAGCCTGCTAAAAAAACCAAACACATCAATAAATAGAGAAATGAACACGTCCCCCCTCTGGAATGAAATGTGTGCATTGGTGAGGTGGTAACGCAATGCACACAGATGCACACGCGGTCTGCCGGGCTGCTGATAATGTTCGTAAATGGCGAGTGAGGGGGTGGTTGCTGTTTGCGTGGTTTGGGCATCTGGCTGAAAGATGTCTCACTCTGTCACGCAGTCATATGGAAGCAGGCTGCTGAGTAACCAAATCTATATTGTTGGTACTTGAATGCATTTGTAATGTTGAGTTTTGATTATAATTGGTGCTGATTTGTAATGAATTGTCTTAAGTAGTTAGTTCAAATTCTTTCTGACTGTAGCTTTCAAGCTGTGTTCACTAAACTTGGCAGTTATTCAAGCTGTTCTGAATTTGCTTTATTTTTTCTTGATATTCCTGTCAACAATACAATTTCCCTCAAAAATAACACAGACTAAATGTTCAGCGTGGCTTGTAATTTTCATGAATGAAAATTGCCATCATGTACTCACCCTCAAGTTCTTCCAAACCTGGTTCATTTTTTGCTGTTGAACACACAAAAAGATATATGGTTGGTGGACGAAAGCCACTGACTTTTTTTTTTGAGGAAGCTTGACAGTACCCATTGACTTCCATAGTTTGGTAAATATACTGCTGATGTCAATGGCTGCTGTCAACTGTTTGATTGCCAACATTGTTAAAAATACCTTCAGAAATAGCTTTACCTTTGAATTATGTGCAAATGTGTGAAGTTGTATTATTTTTCTTCTCTGTGTGTTTCTGCAGGTGAGGTGTATGACGTTGTTTGTGACCCACTACCCTCCATTGTGTGAGCTGGAGCACATGTACCCGCTGCTTGTGGGGAACTACCACATGGCTTTTCTGCTGAATGAGCCAGAGAGCACTTCTGATGGTGTGTATGGAATTATCTACCAACTCACATTACATCAGCTTCTTGACTTGGGATTGGGCTATATATATACACTTCCATTCAAAATCCTGATCTTGCTGTTCTTGATAATGAACCATGCATGTTTATTAACTTCACCTTGATGTCATCTGAAAGCCATTAGTGTCTGGATCAGGGAGTTGATTTCTTCAGTGTACACAAAGCAGTAGTAGGGAAAGAGGAGTGCATTGTCTTGGAATATGCTGGTTTTGGTAGCCTCTGAACCAGTTCCTTTGCTGTTGTATGTCAGCTGAGTCATTTGGGATTTCATGGATCACTTACTCATCTTTGCATTGACCTTATGCTGCTTGAGTGATCAAGGAGTGCGGCACACTTTCTAACCTTCTGTTAGTCAGTCCACCTGTTGTCTGATCTGGCCAACGCTTGATTATGTATGAAAATGGAATAGAACAGAGTACTTAACTCTTAATCAAATAATGTTTTTTTTTCTTCTTCTTTTTTGGCGGGGAGGGTTTTGATGTGCTTTGTGATGTTTTTTTTTTCTTTTCTTTTCTCAGGAAAACCTTTCATTTAAGTTGTAGAATAACAAATGTCACTTTTACATGTGTGTTGAATGCCGGATTTAATTGTGCATGCTCTATGCCCCTCTTTTCATTTATTGGAGTTTTTTGATATTTTCATGCCCATTTTATTTACTGACATGCCTTGATAGTTCATCCAAAAATGAAAATTCTGTCAGCATTTACTCACCCTCGTGTCTTTTCAAAGTCATTAGACTTTGGTTAATCGTTAAAATTCAAATGAAGGTTTTATTTATTTTCTTAGTTTGTGTTTTGAAGATTAAGTAAAGTCTTATGGTTTTGGAATGACATAAAAGTGAGTAAATGAATTTTCGTCTTTGGGTGAATTTTCCATTTGAAGGAGATGAGACCATCATTGTGATATTTGTTTCCAAGCATCTTTTTTTTTTTTAAATATCAGTTTGATATTCAAGAAACTTGAGACGGTTGAATCAGTCAGTATGAAATATGAGAAATATTTCCCTGCTTTCATGTGTGAAAATGATTTGGTAATAAGTTGTGTAGTACATTGCTTAATCTCTAAATGGCTTCAGGCAGTGACAGGTCAACAGATCATATTTGCTCTTACATAGTGTTGAGGAGCAGATAGGACTGCAAAAGACAAGAACCCTGAGTGGTCATTTTTAAACTGATTCGCCGATTTCACTTTTATAATGGTTAGCTTATTAGTCTAAAGATCTTTTTCCAAGTTATTTTAAGGTTCAAGCTTAAGCATCCTGCTTAGAAAGCCCAAGTCTGCTTCTTCTCCTGTCGTAGAAACTACTTTGGCTAGTACTTTGATTGGTAGAAGCTACTTCGCATAAACGGATGTGACTATGAGATGGAATTTGAACAAATTTATTGTCAAATTGATGGCTTGGAAACATCTGTCAACCAATCAGAGTCAGGCCTTCTGGAGTTGTGTGGTATAAAATTACATTTTCCAGGAAGAAAGAGAATTCCAGAATCTTAAATCCTTGTAACACTGTTACAAGACCCAGGTAGTGGTTACTTAACAGCTATCTTGTGTGTATGGCAGTAATCCTATTGCATAAGTAGTCTTTCCTCTTCAGTTTCTCATTGTACAGTGCTGTGTAGTTTCGCCTACCGTCATTGAAATTCATGTGTAAATCTGATCATCAGAATTCAGCTAGACTCACTCCCCACCCCCCACCCCTCATTTTTGTGACAGAATTGCTGAGAAATATTAGAAGAAATGTTCACAAATCATATTCACAAATCAGGTTAATAATAACTGTGTCATTACTGTCACACCATGACACAAGAAATGACTTTATCTGAGTTCTGAAGAAGTGTCTTTTATGGAAAAAGTTCTCAGCACAACTCAATGACCTTCTAATGTCCATCACTGATGGACATTAGATATATCTTTAGATATATCTTTTCTCAGACAAAAACTTCTCCAGAGTTATTATGCCATCACATTGGTATTATTCACAGATTTGACACTTTGGTCATATGCTCTTATACTTAATACTTTGAGGTAATGTGTTTCATTTTTGTATGTTAAAATGCTTTCTCTTATTCCAGTATAATGGCTAAAATACTTGATCAATTCATCAGATTTTAGCATAGTCCATTAAAGCATTATTTTGCAATATTAGCATAAAACAATATAGTATTTAAGCAGAAGACTGTTTATTACTGTATAAATTTAGTATCATCATCATCATCATCAGGATTATCATGGATCTTGTTTTTATAAATTATTTTCTTGAAACTTTTGTTCTTTCATATTGAATCCTCTGATCATTACTTTGATATACACATACAGTAGTGCTTCCACAGTGTTTAATAACTCCGTTGCTCTCGTTCCTAGAGGAGGAGGTGCAGCCAGAGTTCATCACATTTCTCTATCAGCTGACTGAAGGCGCAGCCGCCAGGAGCTATGGGCTAAATGTAGCACGTCTGGCTGAAATCCCAGAGTCCATCCTCAGGACCGCTGCATTCAAATCCAAAGAGTTGGAGGCTCTCGTGAACAGCCGGAGGTACGTGGGCTGATTGGTTGCACACTGGAAGAAGAACACTGTAGTAATTACTGACTGACATGCAATTCTGATCATGCAAATCTGAGGAAAAAAGTCAACTGCGAGTTTATGCATTATAATTCTGACTTTATAACTCCCTATGTGAGTTTATATCTCCCAATTGTGAGAAAAAAAAGGTCAGAATTGTGAGATAAAAAGTTTCAAGGAACTTTTTTTTATTCAGTGGTGGAAACAGGCTTCCATATGTCTTTTATTTGTCTACGTTATTAAACAATATTTCCTGAGGTATTGACACCGTTTAAACCTTTTTGTTATTGTGTGGTATGTAACCTGATATTACCCCCTTCTGTCTTCAAACAGGAAAATGGTGAGACTGTTATCTGATGCCTGGAGTATCACCAACAAGGAAGCATTGCTGGATTGGAGAAAGTCTAGTCTCTAATAATAGCATGATGGTTTTTGCCCATTGGATGATGGTTGCAAAAACCGTTAAACAAATAGGAACTGAATATCATGTATTTGAATACATCATGTATTTCATCACCCGTTTTAACGTGAACTCAAAACAATAGAGCTTACAGCTATGAATGATGTCTTACATAAACACTCTCCAGGTGCTTTGGCCAGAAGGTTTGCTGGTAATATGCTGTATTTGTGACCATAGGAAAAAAGAAACTAATGCGCCTTTCTAAGATTGTTAGTGTAATGTTGTATGTGCATTAATTAAACTAGAAATTAAACATTTTTCTGTAAATTGTGGTGTTCATTTCATTAGTTCACCCATAAATGAAAATCCTGTCATCATTTACTCACTCATGTATGATTTTCTCTTTTTCTTAATTTAAACCATGTTGGTAACCAAACAGTTTTATTTGAAGTTGACAAAATGTACGTTCTACAGGAGAATAAGTAATAAAGATTTGGAATGGTAATTGGTGACAGTCTTCATTTCTTGGGTGAACTATCCCTTTAAGTTTCCTCCGTAATCTCATTGTCCTTCAAATGTGACGTCTGAGGTGAATGATAATCAGTCTTCATAAAAGCTGAAGAAGAACATAAAACCCTCCTGTGTCTTCCTCCCTTACTCACATTTGCTTTGAAGTTGCCCAGGTTTGCTTTAATAATATTATTTTAAATGTCATTTAAAATCATGAATTATAGATGCTACACTATATAAAATAAACTGACTGAACTGGATTTTAAAATTGATTTGTATTATTTCATCTTTATATTATCAAATATGCAGTATATCAGTTATCATTACCATCTTAATCCTTAATATGTCATCCTAACATCATAAAAGTAAGAATAGCAAATAAGATGAAAATGAATGTGCATTTCTCAGATATAATTGAAGCTTGATAGAGTCTGAGAATGTCACTTGCTTGTGCATACGAAGTGTCCATGTGACAGTAATCCTAAGTCCAACATTTGTCCCTTATCTGACACTTTGTGAAAATGTGCTAGAGAAATTCGAAATTTTAACTTGCGTGCCATGTTTTGGAGACACAAGTGCAACATTGTCTAATGCAGTGTTTACTGTACAGACAACAATGGAAGAAAAGAAGAAAAACAGTTAAATGTAAAAACGTGTTCTGTGTGAATGGCTGCTATAATGGTAAATTTAAAATTTTAATTATCATTCCAATCCTATGAGAAAACAAGTCTACAAAATAGCTATAACTAACGTCAGTTGTGTGAGTGTGACATGACATACAGCCAAGTATGGTGACCCATACTCAGAATTCGTGCTCTGCTTTTAACCCATCCAAAGTGCACACACACAGCAGTGAACACACACACACACACTGTGAACACACACCCAGAGCAGTGGGCAGCCATTTATGCTGCGGTGCCCAGGGAGCAGTTGGGGGTTCGGTGCCTTGCTCAAGGGCACCTCAGTCGTGGTATTGCCGGGCCGAGACTCAAACCCACAACCTTAGGGTTAGGAGTCAAACTCTCTAACCACTAGGCCACAACTTCCCCCAAGTTGAACAATATCATTTAAATTACTTTCAGTTTTTTCCCAGCTGATGAGTGATAACATTGGTAACCAGTCAGAATCCATTTGACTTTATAGAACTTGAGCATTTAAAGTGGCAGATGACAAAATAGCAGTGTATGCTTATCATAAACAGAATGGTATTCTGTGTTGGTGTGGATATAGTTAACGGTATTATAATTAGCATTTTAGTTATATTTATAAATAGCGTTCTTGGTGTAAACGGGCCTTTACACTTGTTTGTGTGGCAGTTTTTATGCATAGTATTCAATGAAATGAAAAACTATGATTGTAATGAGTTATTTCTAATGCTGCTTGTAGTTATTTTTTATCATTATACCTCGATTTCTAAATGATGAACATCAAGGACACTGAAATGTAACATGTACTCAGTGAGAATTGTGGCTTTTCCTTTAAAGCAACTTAATCTAACAGTAAAGCACCTAATAGGAACCTAGTTGCTTGCTGTGTATATAGAGTTAACGCGCTTCGCTTCGCTTCGCCCCGCCTCCTCATTAAAATATATACACAGTCCCGCCTCCTCATTAAAATACCGGCATCCCCGCCCACTCATTAAAAGCTGCGAGTCTTTCTGCCGCGCCTTCGATCCGCCCACTCATTAAAAGCTGCGCTCAGCCACAAGGGAAAGTGGATCTCGGCGCGCCAGAGAGGCGCTGTCTCTTTAAGAGGATGCCAAAGCCGATTACATCTGCTTTCAACAGTGATTCTGTCTCACCGTCTGCCCACTACTATTGCTTATTTTGCCGTACTGTATGAGCTAAACGCGTTGACAGACACGGTTGTTCGTCGGGGTTAAAACTTTTCTTCAGGCCAGAATGGATTGGGCTCCGAACTCGTTTGGATGAGTCGCTTATGGGCAGTGCGCTTCAGCTCGGCAACTTTCCCGTGCGCATTTCTCCAAACATCCTAGGTGGAAAGTTAAAATCACATGGGATATGGTGACAAACAAGTGAATACACATTAAACCAAGACGGAAAATGCAGAAGAGTGTTCGGTACAATGAGGGACACGCTCTGTATCTCTCCGTTGTCGCGCGTAAAGAGGGCACCAAGCGAGGTTATCTCAGCAAGAAGACCACAGAAAACAGTAAATGGCATGAGAAGTTTTTTGCACTTTATCAGAATGTTTTATTTTACTTCGACACCGACCAGAGTGCTCGACCATCAGGGATTTATCTTCTGGAAGGATGCACATGTGAACGAGTCCCTGCGCTCAAGGTGTCCACTGTTGGCAAAGACGCACTTGACAAGCTGGTGAGTTAAAGCTCCTTCAACAGAACAGTTTAATAAAGACACGAATTATTGAGGCTTTAGGGAGACTGAGCGTTTATAAGGCTTGAACTTCTCCAAAGGAGGTAAAAGCAAAAGGTGTCTTAAAACATGTATTCTTTTTACATAAACGTATATGTTACTTAAACCTGCCTTTTAACGTTTCCTTGACTAAAAAGTTCAGTTGCAAGTTCTCGGAATGCACTGAACAAGCTTGTGACTCGAAGTCGCTTTCGCGAGATGAGGTAACCATAGCAACAGTACGCTGCCTTAGCACTTCACATTAGTGTCGGATTGTAAGTCGACAAATACGTAAGTGTGGACATTATGACATTACTATAGATCTAGATGTCACCTAGTCTCAAAAACGATAGAGTTTTCAGTTTAAAACGTCTTTTAAAGGTGGTCAGTTAGCTAACTGCGTGAGGATCCTCCAGAGACTGCTCTAAAATGACTGACGGACTGTAAATACCTTTAAAAATCCCAGACCCTTGGAAGTCCTTGAATAAATGGCACAATAAATATAACCAAAATGGTAAAAATACTAGAGATGGAGGAAAATATCTTTCTGCTTTTTGTATTTTGAGTGCTGTTATCACAGTATGCGAATAAGAGATCTGACGGAATTAATTATCGCTGACATCTGGAAATTTGGAGAATATATTAGTCTGTTTCTTCCACTCATATAGTAAAAAGCTAAACGTCACCAATGTGTTGGAAAGTATCTAATAGATAAGCGCAAATGTCTTGTAAAAACAATTTCTTTGCGTGAAAACCTGTTGAACTGGACACCCCAAGTCCTCCTTTGAATAGCATTCGAGCAGTGCAGAACCGTGAGCGTTAATTTATGCATGAATATAAGATCATCGCTTCCTGAAGACCCTATAATGTCTATACTGACTCGTGATGTCTTCGTTAGTATGTGAGATAGGTAATAATTACATTTCAAATGGTGTTCTGACAAAGAAATGTGGATGAAGCCATGAAGAAATGTTCACCTGCTAGTGTCGTGGTATGCTGGCAGCATTAAAAATGTGATATTGTTGGTGGCCATTGATGTCAGATATTGATTTCAGTTAGAAACTGAAACAGGTGCAGTCTGTTACCTCTGTACAAAAAAAAAATAAAATTTTTTTACACCAGCCGTATGCAAAAGGATCACAAGCCAGCCTAATATGGGAATTATCCGAGCTCTAAATCCACCCATGTTGTGGCTAACACTTTCATCTGCTGATGAATCTCTTACATGCAGGCACACATTTGCAGTCACATTCATACTTTATAATTAGGTGAAAATATGTGCTATTTATTTTTCGGTCATCATCTTCTTAAACACACTAGTGTCTCTCTGACTGCCATGAAATGACCTCATTCAGACTTTTTCTCAAATTATGGAGCACCACTACATGAGATAGAAAATGGAAAAACAAATAAATATGGGTGTTGTTTAGCTTGCACAGGTCACCCCCATGGTGATTTAAATGTTGCTTTAAAAAAAATACCAACCCAAGTTTGCATGAAAAACATTCACAAGGTGGCATTTTCATATGAATTCACATGATGTCTAAAGTTTTTTTTTTAGGGGAAAAAAGCATGAAGAACCACCGCTAAACAACCATAAGTGGGGTTTGAGCATATCATATAAAAATTTATGAATAAGGGCATACAAATTCATAAGTATTGCCATAATGTTGCAGCCAGATATCAGATACCTTTGGTAGCAAAACATGCTTTTTGGCTGCATCAAATATTGGAATTAAATTGTGTTTAAATTAACCATCTAACCATTTAATCTGCTAACCTGCTAATGAGTTAATAAGATTCAATTTCATTTTATTGATTTCCTATTGCAGTTTAGCTTTGTTTCCTCTGCCTGTTAAAAAGGTTATCAACTGCAACTGATCTCTAATTTCAACTTCTAACTTAATCAAACATCTAAACTTAAAAAAAAAAAAAACATCAAAAAAACATCATAATTTAGAAGTAATAAGCAACAGTTACTCACACTTGTGTGTTGTGACATTACTGTCGGGTCCAGTGTAGCCAACACAGCATCGTCTTTTAGTTTCACTCTTTCTGAATATCCTGCGTCAAATTGTGCCTTGTTTGTAAACAAATCTGTGGTAAAATGAAGTGAACAAAGGACAAAGTTCTTACTGACGCAGTCTGGATCTTCATTAAAAATAAAGTTCATCAACTCTTTCCTAACATTGGGATCAGAAGGAATGCAATGCAAAGACACAACTTGGCAATGAACAGCGTCTTGTCTTTGGAGCTGTCTTTATCGTAGGGTTTCTGTGTAGAGTAGACCTGCGTTCACCTCTGTCATAAACAATGCTTTCATGAAGCGGTGGGCGGGGCCAAACAGACAGCGATGTAGAAGCAGGTGTTGATGTTCTCCTGCGGAGTCAGTGTTTAGCCACACTATTACGTAATAGAGTGGCACATTCCACAACCTGTCATTTAGGCAGACTGGCTTCAATATAAGTTGCTTTTAGACTAATGAGAAAGTTTTGAGTTTTGAGTTTTGAAACTTAGCAGATGTTTTTATAGTACAGTGACTTCTTATATGTCAAAAGATCAAGGGAAGTTTTGTTTCTCAGTTGGTGCTGTGCATTTATCCAAATTATGGTATACCATGTCAACTTAAGGCTTTCAGAAAACCAGCCATAGTAAAATCTTCAAAAAAGATGTAAGTATCAGCAATCATGTAGCACTTTGAATATTCTGCCTGTTCAAACAGAAATGAGATGGCTTTTAATCTACAGAAGTCATATAGTTCTTACACAGTGCATGTTTGTACCCCGTATCGACTCTTTCTCTGCGAGAACACAGTCAGAAATCCTCGCTCAATCACACACCCACAGACTCCCACACAGCTGCATATAAGTATGCACACTCTCTCCCACAGACAACTAAAAAGACACAAAGGAATAAATGTTGGCTAGTCTATAAAGAGTACGGACAGGTATAGAAGCAGTCAATAGGGATACTGAAACTCCTTTGGGGAGAGGAACCCCAGAGGAGTAGAAAACGTAAACCAACCACAACGAATATGAATAAATGTTATTAACACTGCTGTAACTGATGATCAAAGTCCATTTCCCAGTATTTAAATGACTATTTTTGATGAGAAAAGCATAAAGATTTTATAGAAATGTGTAGGTGGAGATTTCCAGCTGCTTATTTGAAACATAAAGCTAACACTAATGTCAATGAAAACCTTCCTGTGCCTGACTGATTTTATTTGTGTATTTTTATGAAGTCCAAAACTCTTTTTATAATGCCAGATTTCTGAGGATTGGGCATTTGCTGAAAATACAGCAAATAGACGCCCTTAAGCTTATAAAGACCATGGAACAATCAGACAACATCATGATTTGATTTGGAGTCTTTTGTTATGAGATTGTTTGTATTAACTGCCTTTATGAAAGATTAATTACATCAACACTGAAATTATATGGGGTAATAACACACTTCTGGGACTCATGAAGTGCTTAGAAACAGACATAAATTATAAATACTGTATTCCTGCTAATGTTGTGCCCTGGATCAATATCATAATCTTATCATTTCTAAATAAATAATCACCTTAGAGCAGCAGCAAACTTGCTGCATTTGTACATATTGTACAAGGGAGCTGATCTTGTTTTGTTCAAACTTATTCAGTGCATATCCTACTGATGTTTTCAGATTCCAATGATTTTTTTTTTTTTTTTTATAAATAATGCAACAAAATGCAGTTAGATTACAGTGGTAAAGCATTTACTGTGTCCATGCAGTTAAAATGCTGATAACACCAATTCTTTATTTTTATATTCCATACACTACCCAAAGACTCATTGATGTTTCTTGGTCTTGTGTGTAGTTCATTCATATCCAGCATATCTGATGAGCTGACAGTTTGATGAATGAGGGGCAAAGAGATGCACTGTCTGTTGGGGCTGAGTGTGTAAATTTCTGAAATTTTCAGAAGAGGTGATAGCTTCAAGGTACGGAAGGAAGGATGACAAAGTAATACTGCAAGTTTCTTTAGTTGATGATATTTGCTTTGTTTATGTGTTTTTTGCTTGAGTTGTCTTTCTGTTTTCAGCCAGAGAAATTAGTCAATGATACGTTGTCAACACTTGCACTATTAAAAGACTTAGTTCACCCCAAATTCTAATTGTGGCTCATCAGTTAATTATTTTACTCACCCATATTCTTTCTTTTGTGAAACTTAAAGTAGATGTTTAGCTGAATGTCTTGATTGCTCTTTTCCATACAATGGAAGAAAACGTGACCACACTCTAAAAATAATGTTTCTTTATGTCCATCTACGGTTCCATTAGAAACCTTTAACATCCATGCAGTCTTTCCATTGCACAAAAGGTTTTTTATACTGTAAAAAGTTTCATCAGATTATTAAAATGTTCTTCACACTAAGAAAAAAGTGTGAGGAAATGGTTAATCTATGCCATCTCTGCCAAAAATAAATAATAATAAATAAATAACTATATTTTTAAGAGCATATGGGCTGTTAAGCTAGCAGGCAAGATTGAGAGTGAATAGAGTGGTCTGTTCTGTCCACAAATTTTTTATTTGTGGCTATTTATGCAGCTTCAGAAGAATAAATCATGTCTGGACAACATTTGTTTTACTTTTTTGTCCTTTTTGACAGTCTGCATTGATATTTTACATCTTGTTTTGTGTTAAACAGAGGAAAGTTATGTCATGTACAGAATTTTCATTTTATTATGAACCATCCATTTAATTTTATTGACTGATATTACATGTAGTCTGCATTTCAGTGTTATGAAATGTAGAATTCCGCATCCCAGACTCAAGCGTAGAGGTGACCGTGTTGCCAGCTGAGATTAGAACAGCCCCTAGCCTGACTATTTTTAAGTCTTATTTGTTTTCATTGGCCTATTAGAAATTATACTCTTGCCTATTGTATTTCCAATTTTTCTTTTATCTAACTGAATACAGTTTTTGTATTACTAATTTTATTATGTTGTTTATTATTGTGAAGCTCTTTGGTAAGTCTTGTGGCTGTTTAAGTGTACTATATAAATGAAGTAAACTTGATTTTGACATTGGTGTTCCATTTGATATTGTTTGTTTACAGCATCAGATCAAATGCTTAATTACTTGTAATTGATACAGCCTGAACTCAGTTAAATATAGTTACTTCATCAGTACAGACCAGATGATTTATTACTCATCTTATTGCTTATGTCTATTTCATTACTATTTATTACTATTTAGTATTAAATTACTATATGACATATTTGAAAGAAAAAGACATTCAATTTCGATTCAGTTTGCAACCTATTGCTAATAGATTGTCATCTGATATGTAGTGATTTTTTTGATTAAAGAGAATTTAGTCTGTTGGATCTCCTAAAGCTGTTCTTATGTAAGGACACCTGAACATTGCTTTTTAACCCACATAGGTTATTGATGTTAGTGTGCTGCTAGTATTATTAAAGATTATACTGAGAAAGACAGATGCCAATAAGCTTGTATCTCTTACAGCAGTATTATCTCATTCCTTATTGATCGGTTTACATTGACTGTGACCAATCTCTTATATAATGTTGTTGATATTGTAAGACACACTATATCATAGTGTTAGAAGTGTTTGTAAGGGGTTAGTATACTTGGAGCAGCACTTACTGTACCAGTAGGCATGTTATTCTCACAATGTCTGTAGCTCTGTTTATCTGAAAGTAGGCATTAATGTGTGCTGTGCATAGGATTGATATAATCCGACTGAGAGACTACAACATGTAGATAATCCTTTCCAGCAGACTTTAAAAAAAAAGCACACGATGAGTAGGTTTGCTCTCATAAAATGAGCAGGTACAGAGTTATAGAAATATGAAAGAAGAGGAAAGGTGCCAGTATGAAGTCTGTTTAAACAGATGTCAGTCTAAATCTCTGTGTATGCTGTAGGTGCAGTTATGTGTTTTCTGAATATTGCACGCATGCTTAGTTTCAGACCCGAAACATACTCTGAGCAAATATGTGGATGCAGACACTTCTAGCTATGCAAGCTCAAGGTTGTGCATCATCACTGCAGTTCAATTGTGACTGCAGTTTCATATTGCAGTTCAAATACATGGTGCTATTTCAGCACAAGGGGTGTGACAGCTGAAATAAAAAAAAATTGTCCTTTGGCATCAGGCATTTACTGTAATTAATGCATTTAAGATGAATGTAGCACACACCCTAAATACATTAAAAATCAAGGTGTTTCACATCTTTATTAACAGATGCCTGACATGAGTTTGTTTTCCTAATTAGGGAAAATACATACGTTGGGAAATCCCACCTAATTCCCAGCAGATCATCAGATGGATGTGTTGTGGAAAAAAGTTAAAGTAGTCTGACCTTTTCTGCTGCACTGCACTTCACTCTACGACCTGTTTTATTGTTTTAATAGTCCTGTTCAGGCACAGATAGTGCACAATAATGTTTTTTACAACATGAGCTGATATAATAAGCACAACTAAGATAATGGGGCAGCAAAAATACTATTTAAAATGGAAAATGTTGGAGTGAAAAACAAGCAGGTGTTTCTAATATAGTTTAATTTCCACTCCATGATTTGCAAGAAAGGACAGAGCATGTGGAACGTGACATCTGTCTTTTCATTGCATTTAGTCCCAGTTTGTTTTGCAAGACTCTTGTTAATAACAGGTCACAAAAACAGTCAGCATTACATGATTCTTCTTCCTGGGAAATAACATACTCATCCATTAAAAAACAAACAAACAAACAAACAAACAAACAAATAAAATAGTGTGACGTATCTCTGCTCCAAACCCCCGTGAGCTGCAAAATTATACTCCCTTTTAAGGGAGTATTCCCTTCCAAGTTTATACCTTATTCACCTTATTTTTTAAAACGGATTTATTTATTTAATTTACTTAAAGTTTTAATCATAGATATTGCTCTGTATTGCAAACAAAAAAGTTTGAATGTGTAATGAATTTGTAAATTTATGTAACATAGATATTTTGACAAAAATATTTTACAAATAATACATTAATAACATGTAATCATTATTTATGACATTTACCCAAATTATTTATTTATTTATTTGAACATACTTTATTCACCTTATTTTTCAATGCCAAAGTTATTTCCCGTGGCTGCGCAATATTTCTAATTTGTTAGCTGCTAAATGTAAATAACTAGAAGAAACAAAGCACAAAGTGCAGTAAACTGTAAAATTATTTACAGTTTGTATTTCTTGCTACAAACCAGTGTTTATGATAAATTAAAAATAATATAAAAACAAATACACATTTGCAATATTAAACAGCATAATGGATTGTTTTTGTTACTGCTAAAATAACTGAAAGTATCTGACATGTGCCTTTTCTGAGCATGTACACCTGAAGTGTGTGCACACTAAAAAGCACACAAGGTTTACGTATAAACAAAGTGAAAGTAGACAGTTGAGAGAAAAATGGATGCGTGCCTGTATAGATGCGTGCAGCTCTTAAAGTGATAGTTCACCTAAAAATGAAAATTCTGTAATTATTTATTCACTCTCATGTTGTCCCAAACCTGTATTCATTTCTTTCTTGTGCTGAATGCAAAATAAGACATTTTAAAGAATGTGGGTAACCAAACAGTTGCTGGTCCCCATTGACTTTGATAGTGGGGGGAAAAATACTAACTAGGGACTAACAACTGTTTGGTTACCCACATTCTTCAAATGAAAGAAAAGAAAGAAACTAATTAAGGTTTAAAACAAGTTGAGAGTAAGTAAATGTGAACTATCCCTTTAACATTAATATAACAACAAAATACAAAGAGGAAAATCACTCACTGCTTTTGACTGAACAACTTTAATACAGTTGCTTTAATAAGACTCAATACTGTAATGTATACAGTGACGTGTATATTGTTTTATTTTTATATCTGTTCATTCAATTTCTTGAGTGCAACTGCTAAATAAAACAGCTGTTCCTGATAATACAACACTGTTTGTTTGTTTTATTTATATGTTATGTGTATTTAAATGTGTATCTTTGATCTTATTTTTTATTAACAAAGATAAAATATTGACAAAGATTTTTTTTGTCTCCGCCCACTTTTGCCTAAATGTCTGCCATTTATTTTTATTTTATATTTTCTTACTCTATAAGGATGATTTGTTTTTAAAATAGGGAAATTAGTTAGGCTGTCGTGATCAGACAACTTACAAAATAGTGAAACCAACATGACAATAATTCAATGATTGTCCTGAAATAGTGAAAAAACTGATACATTATTGTTGCCATATTGCCCACCCAGTGTTCCCTACACAACAAACTAAATATTAAACCATCTACCTAATATTGATCTGTTAATATATGCTGAGCATGACCATTGACGTCATGATGATATTAGATTACACATTTGCTCTCCTGACTGCAGTTATTAATAACATTAAAGAATCGCTACTGGCTGTCTCATTACTGTTCACACCCGAGTGGGAGTTATGTCATCCTATGCTGCCATCAGGCTCTGAGATACGCACAGCTGGACACGATGCGCTTGTGTTGATAAAACATCATGCTAAATAAGCAGTGATTTTATCAAGTATCCTTGTATCTGATGATAAAGATTTATACTGTGACTGAATAGATGGTGATCTCAGGAAGAGGGTAACTGTTGATCTTAAAGTTATGTAAAATTAAGTAAGAAAAGGCGGCAATGTAGTTTATCTGGTTGATTTGGTGCAGACACTTAAAACTGGGCTGGTGTCAATAAAATAGAGCAGTATTTATTTTCATTTGGACCCACCTTTCAATGTCTACAGTGAAGAAGCTGCTATTATTGAACAGCTATTGTTAATTATTCATATTAAGAGACTATTTCCAGGGCAATTACCATGCTTTTTTTTCTTTCTTCGGCATCTTATGTGAGCTCGTCCATCTTCACACAAAAGCAGATGATCACAAATTTTCATACACTTTTAATGTATGAAATTTATCACGCCCCATGACAGTTCCACCACCATGGCGCCTCGAGAATTATCATTACCATTACCATTACCATCGGAAGAACGAGATCAGATATAATGTGAGTCTATTCCAATTAAACTGATGTATTTCAGCGTTAAACTACAGTAGTTTCACAGGGAAAGTTATTTCATCCCTGTGTTCCTTATTAACAAAACGTTTTGTGAGGAAATCCTCCAGCTCAAGATATTTTTTATATTTTCACTAGATTAAGAGGAGAGATGGAGAAACGTATTCCCAGCTGTTCAGCTTTGATAATTGGCCTTAGAAATAAGCTCTAGATTGGGAGCATTAAACTGACAGGTCCCAGTGAAAAATATTGTTTTGGGATGTGAAGCCTGCTGTTTTGTTGCTTTGTGTTATTGCGAATCATAATTTGTGTTTTTCGTTAAAGAGGTTGTGAAATGCATTTTTAAAATGATTTTATGTTTCCTGAGGTGCGCTTATAATCCTTGTATGTTTTTTGTTTACTTTTTTTCCTCATCAAAAATGGTCATAATTTAGATATAAACGGTCATTTTCTACTCTGAATTTAGCCTGAAATTAGCAGTACATGTGAACTCTCTTGAAAAATTTTACTGTGTTTTTACTATAACGAGATAAATTAATTATGAAAAGTGTTGATTATAGGATTATATTTAGAGCTACTACCATTTGCATGAAAGGTCACAGTGCTGCACTGTATCTAAACACAGTTCTATGTACTGAGCACATGATGCAATGATCTTCCTATTGTTTCTTTGACAATTATTATAACGTAGCCATTTTTTTTTTTTTTTTTTGCAAATCCAAATGGAGGCACAGCAATTGCGCACTTCAACTTTAAGGAAGTGATTTTACATGTAATATTTATAGATACTAGTAAGAAGTAAAAATCAATTCAATCCACACATAATCAACACTCTTATAACACTCTTACTCTCCCATAATAAGTCATAAGAGAGTAAGTGCTGGACATTAATCAAATAGAAAAAGATTCATGAATACTTTCATCAGTTGTACTTTTGTAAAAAAAAAAAAAAATTACTGTGATTCTCAATCACTGCCAAGTGTTTTATTTTTAAATATATTGTTAAAATTCCCTTTGAATATTAGATTTTTCTCTGTGTGCTCAAAGGGTTCAAAAATGTTTTGCCACTGGTCCACATGTTTAAAGACTACACGAGATTTCCATAGTCTGTGTTGATAATGTGATCAGTAGGAGAACACTAAACTAAATTAGTTCCATCTGATCCTTGTGTGGTGCAACTCCTCTTGTGGAGGCACAGATTAGAGACAGGGTCTGGGAGCTTGATGTTCGTACTGCCAAAACCCTTCCAAAAATAACAGCTTAAACCAGCCTAAGGTGTTTTTCTGCAGAGCGTATGAGTGAAGTGGAGTGACAGCAATTTCTCTTCTTGCTGAAAGTGTTCTGTAATCACTCCATTCCAGCCACACTCTGGGTTTTCCATTTCCCGCTCCATGCTCACCAGTGATAGAAACCACATTTCATGTTCCATAGCAAAATTTGCACATAGAAAGTTCTTTTAATTTTTCATTTTTTATATATATATCATGTAATATAAGAGTTAAAAAAATATATATATAAACAGTACTTGGAGAAGTCTTGCTTATTGAAACACTAAAATATTAGCCTGTGAATGTACGCTTGGTATATATGGTATTGTCTCAGAGTAACTTTCAAAATATTCACATCTCATTCCAAACAAAGTTGAGCTTTGGGTTCCCTCTGCACCAATCACATACTTTAGTTTGCTAGTCTTAGTATGTTTAAACTTGTCTACCTGATCAGCAAGCTGATCTCCCAACTGTCAAGACCAGTCTAAGTAGCATAGTTTGCATGGGAAGAACTACTTCACCATATAGGCTTGTTTATGCTGTTGGTAAAGACTGTAACATCCTATACAACTTTTAAAATCTGAACAGATTTTAAAACACTACATGACTTTGTAGATGGTTACAGAAAAAAAGACTGGGAATTACACACTACCAGACTTTTAAGTTATTCCGAATCCTACAAACTTGCATAGAAACGTGCAGCTCATTTCTAGGAAATGCATGGCAAATGAAAACAATGTGGTTTAAAATTGTACAAAATATGAAACGTTTGATATCTGTAGACCGGACAGAACCATAGACTGACTATTGGAAGCTAGTGCTGACTTATCCAGACTGCAAATCAGGACAAAAATCTGGGCAAAAGTTGTCTACTGTATTCCAGCCTTAATTTCTTCAAAACTCAAATATTATTGACAGACCACTTTATCCTCTGTGTTAAATATTGCATGGATGTCAAGAAATCATTGAGATGGGATATTACAATAGATTCTATAAAATCTTGATTGAAAGCTTGAAAAATAGTGCAGTCACCCTGAGAAAAAGCAGGACCTGCTCCATTTCTTTTACTGCCATCTGTCTGTCATAAACATACCACAAAGGTGTATTATGACAGCAGCAAATATTGCTTTGTGATTGATTGCTTTATATCTGGCTGTAGCTGCAAAGATAAGTACAGACATAGCACACAGCTAAACCGCATGATTGTAAACAGTATCAGTAAGCACCCAGCAGGAGTGAGAGCAGAAAGCATCATCTATTTCATCCAGACGGCGAACATCAACACTTTTCCTGAAAAACCAAGAGCAAAGCTGACAGCTCCATCCCTTCTTCCTTCACACATTTTGTGATGATCATGCTGAATTTCTGACACTGCCAGAAAATGATTGTAGGCTATCTTTGGTCGCAAGACTGACAACGGCCGTCTTTGAAGCTCTCTCACTGTAGGACATAGGACCACCGGTTAGGTGCCACGAACACAGAAATCACCACGATTGTTTTATGATGCCAATCTGGGATGGCCAAGAAACGTGCGTGTCTCGGGCTTTAGGTTGTTTATTTTTCTATGTATCATTGTCATTTTACAGTGCTGAGATGACGGCAAATATGATTTGCAAAAGGTGAGCCAAACGTCAATTTCCTGTCAGCGTAATAGACGAGAAAGTTTAAATGAAGGCACTCAATGAATAAATGGTTCCCCAAAGAAGCTTTCAGTAAACATTTCTTGAAAGAAGCAGTTTTTCTTTCTTTAAAATCTAAAGAACTTTTTTTCCCATTATAAAGAACCGTTTGTGGAATGGAAAGCTTCTATGGATGTTAAAGAATCTCCATAGAACCATAGATGCCAATAAAGAACCTTTATTTTTAAGATTCACTCGTTCCAAAAGTGTGTTTTGCAGTGATGCCATAGAAGAACCATTTTTGGTGCCATTAGTTCTTAAAAGAACCATTATTTTCTTGGAGTGGAGAACATTTTAATGGCCTATATGTCCTGTTTTTACTATAAAGAACCAATGGAAAGGTTCCATGGATGTTCTTGATGGAACCAAAAATGCCAATAAATAAACTTTATTTTTAATATGGGTCCAATAAGTCTACGTTTTTTCTGTTTTGCTGGTTTTATTGGGAGTTTGGGAGTCAACCAGCTGGCTGTTCAACTGTTCAAACCACATCAAACCAGCAGAAATCACCTTAGGCTGTTTTTTTTCAACATATCGTCATTTACAGTGCTAAGATCATAGCAAATATGAAGGCAAGCCGAATGTATTCATAACATAACTCCTGTCAACCTAATAGACGAGGAAGTTTAAATGAAGATTGGCAAGGCGCTGAATGAAGAAAGCGGTAGTAATTAATGCAGACCAAAAAGCATTATTGAGCGCCGTTCTTGCGCAGAGCACTGTGTTGTCATGGAAACGAAATTTGTTTGGTAAAGTGAAGGTTTAAATGTATGCTTGACACTTGTTAAGAAATGTTATGCAAGAGGTTCTGTCTCTCTCACGCGCCCGCTCTGTTTTTCCCTTCTGTAGGCTTGGCAGATTTCCAGAGCAAATTACTATTGCGGATACATGCAGCGATGAATTTGTGTATTGGTGGAGGGTTCGGTGACTAGATTTAGAGGTTTTGGGCCAAATCTTCACCCTGCTCACCAGGCCTGTTGGTTTGTGTTGGCCTTGGGCACTAATGTGGCGGCATAGTTCAGTGCCCTCCTGTGAGTCGAACAAGAGTGTTCTGTGTGTACGGCTTCCATATAAGCGCTCAGCCCAGAATAGACACTCTTCATATAATTCAGTGCTTTGGGGCATGGCCTTGTGAATACAGGGCTTCAGAATTTCACAAATGTATGACTTGTGTGAGGAAATAGGTTAGGAAATATTTCAGTCAGACAGTTCCAGGGGGAAAGACCGACATAACTGGTTGTGAGTGAGGGGTTGACACCGGTCCATTCTCACCCGCATTGAAAAGAGCTCATGCGTGTAAAGGGGCAGAGCACCGATGATTTAGTTTATTAGGTCAGTGTCCATGTGGGCTACTTCTCTTCTATTTTGTTCATAGAGAATATTTGGCTCTATTAATAGTATATCAGTCTTTTTTGTGAAGTTGTAGTTTGGGATTATTGTTATTTTATCTAGAATTAGAATGTTATCTAAACTTAAGTATGACTGCATTTATGCACAGTCTTGCACTGATTATATTTAATAACCAGTCATGCAATGGAAATTCTGTCATCATTTACTCATGCTCAAGTTGTTCCGAACCTGAGTTTAGAATGTTGGTAACCAAACAGTTGACGGTAGCCATTTACTTCCACAGTATGGAAAAATACTGTGAAAGTCAAAGACTGCCGTCAACTATTTGGTAACCAACATTCTTCAAAATACTGTATCTTCTTTTGTGTTCAGCAGAAGCAATGAAATCATAGAGTTTTGGAACAGCTTGAGGGCGAGTATGATGACAAATTTTTCATTTTTGGGTTTGTTTCACTATCCTTTTTAAGGTCACAAATGGTTTAGACGAAACCTGATCAGCACAAAAGTGTAGATTTTTAGGTGAGCGACCAGATTTTGCTCTGCATATAAACCAGCATTCTTGCAGCTTATTCTTTTAAAATGGATTTTATTCCTGCAATGGCTAGCTGAATTATCACTGTTGATATCACTGTTAAAAACAGTTGTGGTGCTTAATATTTTTGCGGAAACCATGATACATTTTTTTTTCAAGTTCAAAAGAAATCTTGTTACCCGACTATTCTAAACATGTCCTGAAATGATTATCATATGTTGATTTTATATGATCTTGTGTTGTCAGACCATTTTTCATTTATAGAAGTCGATCTCCTTTTCGAATGTACTTTTTGTGTAAAATCTGATTGTCTTTCTTAGTGAGTGTTATGAGTTTGAGCAAATTACTTCCTGTTATCGCAGGAAATGTCAGTATACACTAGAGCCTTGCAAAAACCATTTAAAAGATTACTCCAGGGCTTATGATTGCAGAGATGTAATATTGTGTTCTGTATTAACTCTGATGTCTGTGTATTTGTTTTGACATTGTTTTTATCTCATCCTATCACCAAGGCTGCTCACAAACCTCTTTAGTCTGTTGTTTGAAAAAAAAAAGCCTCTGGGTGCTGCAAATATTGTAGCTGGTTTAAACCTTTGGTACAATAAGTTTTCAATTGTTGACATTAGTTAAATGTATCAATTAACACGAACGAACAGTGAGCAATACATTTTACAGCATGTATTAATCTTAGTAATAAAAAATTAATAATTTTAACATTAACAGAAGCTAATAAATGCTTTTAGCTAAAGCATTAAAGGGATAGTTTACCCAAAAAAGAAAATTCTGTCAAGAAACCCAGAAATGTAGTAAGGACATTGATGTGAAATCAGTGGTTCAGCTGTAATTTTACTTTAGCTACGAGAATACTTTTTGTGCACAAAAAACAACTACTTATTTATAATGACTTTATTCAATAATTTCAATTGCGCTGCTGTCTATGCAGTGTCAGAAAGCTCTCAGATTTCATCAAAAATATTTTAATTTGTGTTCTGAAGATGAATAAAGGTCTTACAGGTTTGGAACAACATGAGGGTGAGTAATTAATGATAGAATTTTCATTTTTAGGTGAACTATTCCTTTGACTGATGTTAAAGAGACCTTATTGTAAAGTGTTACAGTGTTACCAACAATTTAAACAGACACCACAGTGGCTGGTTGTAGTAGATCTGTTGGATGCTGCAGACGATTTTAGATATTTAAAGGAATAGTTCACTCAAAAATAAGCATTTTGTCATCGTTTACTCACCGTAATGTTGTTCCAAACCTGTATGAGTTTCTTTCTGCTGTTGAAAACAAAAGAAGATATTTTAAAGAATGTTAGCGACCAAACAGCTTTTTTTTTCCATACTATGGAAGATAATGCTACTGGCAACTGTAGTAAAAAAAAAGAGAGAGAGAGAGAGAGAGAGAGAGAGAGAAAGAACCAGGTTTGGAACAACCTGAGGGTCAGTAAATGATGATGGAGTGAACTAGCTATCCCTTTAAGTAGGTTCTGCTAGGTTTACCAATAGCTTACATACACTCCCAGAAAAAAGGTACAAACTTTACCCCTAAACAATAAAAAAGTTATATATTAGTACTTTAAAAGTACTAATTATTACCTAAAGTGTTCATATTAGTAGGGTACCACCCCAGTGACAGTTTTGTACTTTTTTTCTGAGAGCGTAGAGATGGTTTTGTATATGTAAGAATGCCTGGTGCTGATTTTATCCTTCTGTTTATGTGCAATTTAAACGCCCAGAGAAGTGTGCAGGAGGACGTCCAGAGAGGCAGCCAGCCTGAGAGACTGTAAATAGATCTAGGGAGGGTTACATAAGGCCTCTCATGCCTGTCTGTGCTAGAAAACACTGAATGCTTAATCCCTTGAACTTGACTTCAACTGCAGTTTTGTGATTATATATGTGTGCATACATATACTGGAAGCATATGCACATCTGTACACACAAACAGTTCTTTCTCTCTCTGACATATACAGTACATGGCAGTCACAAACTGACTCAAACATTTGCGATGTATTTTGTCTCCTCGCGAATCTAGCGATGACCTAAAGTGCAAGAGTGGAACTGTGTTTGCTGTTGCATGACCAGCTGAAGTCACTCATTTCATTAGTGTCGGCTGCAGATGAGAAATAAATGCAAACGTCAGATACACAAACAAATGCAATATGTTCTGCTTTCTGACCCCTAAGCCTTTGAATTAGTAGATTGCATTTATATGCATAACGATGCCTTATGAAATTATATAAACTAGTTAGAATTATTTATATATTTTAGACTTATTTCCCAATGGATTCTAAGTGTATGTTAATTCCAGCACCAAGGGATGAAAATAATCAGCTTTCTTGCATTTAGACTGTGATTGCTTGCTCTCAATGTCAGTTAAATGCTGCTAGAGTGTGTTTTTTTATTCCCAAGTGATTTTCAATGTTTGAAAAAGGCCAAGCCACAATTCCTTTTTTTTAAATACATGTCAGGCTGTGGTTAGTAATGCTTAAGTTTGACTGCCTTGATGTAGTTGATATTTCATTAATAGTGTCTTTGAAGCAGCACCAGTGTATATGGTTATGCAGGGATTGCAGTAATAGTTCATTCCGCTATATAAACAAATAGCTAGTTGCTTTTCATTTTGCTGACATTAATGGATGTACAATAATTTGTGTATACACACACACACACACACACACACACACACACACACACACACATACACATATATATATTATATATATATATATATATATATATATATATATATATATATATATATATATATATATATATATATATATATATATAAAATCCTCTTACAGACTGTCTGAATTTGATGTCAGAGTAGATATTATATTGAAAATGAGACTTCTATTCTATTCTATTCTATTCTGTTTTTATTTATTTATTTAGGAGCTTTTCATACACTGTGCTTTCCCATATTATTTATTTTGGTCTTGCTTGCCCTACTCAACTGTAACTCTAGGAAACAACAAAAAACAATACATTTAAAGTGAAATGCTTTGTGAAGCTGCTTATTAATGTCACATGCTAACCAGCTCACACCATGCATTTTCCCTCAGGTCATTATGACAATAGCTGATTCAACTCCTCTCACACCTGCTGTTAAGGGGCTGTATCTGTTTATTTGCCTTGCAGATGGCCTCAAGCCGCATAGTGCTCAGACTCTCATAACCCTGTACCTGTTTTATTTCACAATGCTTGTCAGCATTTGTGTTTTGGCAGTAAAAGCTTGCTGTTTCTAATACAGAGCAGGTGCTCTGATAGCTATATCTAAAAGCAGGCCTCTTGTGGTTGTCATTTTTTTCCCTAATCTTCATATTTTAGACTGTAGTGCTTTGGGCAATTAAGGTAGAAAATAATGTCTGAACTGCTTTTCTTTTTTAACAAATGGCTATTCCTTTTTTTTTGCAACCCTGATTTTCTAGCAATATACATCAAAATGATATAGAATGATTAAATTATTATTATTATTATATATTTTTTTTTTGACATGCATTGAACTGCATTTTGTGGTAAAACTGAGATTATTTATTCTCTCCATTTTGTAGTAAAGGATCCAAATTGTGGAAAAAAACAGACGGTAAGAGGGTTGTGAAGAAAATGTGGGAAACAGGTAAATATATAAAAATAATTAAATAGATTCTGCAGATTATGTCAAGATGGTGACATTGTTTGGGTTTTGTTGTTGAATACAGTTGAGAAAGTTAAGACGTGAAGTGAGACAGGCCACAATTAATTAATTTTGATGTGTTAAAAATAGCTGCTTTTCATACAGCTATTTTACTAAGCATGGAATAATTAGCATCTAATAGTTTTAACAACAAAAATGCCTGTAATGGTTTAAAATAGAACATTAAAATACACTATTCATGAAAAGTGCCTGTAGTACAGTTTGAAGTTTAGTAGGTTCAACACACTCATACACACACACACACACACACACACACACACACACACACAGGCTAACTTCTCAGTTTGTGTCTGTCTGTCTATCTCTTCAGCATTATTTCCTTGTCGTCTTCGGGCATGATGGACAGAAGCCTCTGGAACTGCGGACAGAGGAGGAGTCAGACTGTGATGAATGGGTGGAGGCCATCCAGCAGGCCAGGTAGTGTGATTGTGTGTATTTTTCTTTTCCTATTTTTCTTTTTTGTATCTTACTCATTCAAGGATAAAATTTAGAAGTGCTAAAGAAGCTTTACTCTCAGGCTGAAAGAATAAAATCATCATAATAAGAAAGAGACATATCAGAGCGGGTTAAGTCAAGCGCTTTGTGCATTTATTCCTGTCACTGCAGAGCAGCACAGCAACAAATAAGCCGCACTGAGGTTGACAGCACTGCTGTTCTCCTCTCCCTGGTGCTCAGACATGCAGCCTAAGATCAAACTTTGCAGTCATGTTTTATACAACTCATCTCCAGGAGACAAATCTCTAAAGAAAGCTTAAACTGCTTTATTTGTTGTATCACAGATCTGCCTTGAGCAAGACTGAATAATAAGCTGTAATTTCAGACTGTGGAAACCCTGTTGCCAGGGGTGTCATGCACCAATCTTTTTTTTTTTTTTTTTTTGATGTACCAGCCCTTTCTCTCTTGGTGCCCTAGGCAAGATCACTTAAAGATAACCTTTAGCAACTTGAGCATTTTTTAGCAACTTAGTAGTTCATTATGCATGTATAAGTCTTTCTTTCTTTCTTTAAGCTTATTTCATAATATTTTCCATATTATTTGTTGCTGTATTTAGCAATATTGTAATAGTTAACAATAGCTTTATTGACTGAAAATATATGTAAAAATAGTACTTCTGATACAGTGACTAGGTCTAGTGGTACAGTTTTCTTTTAGCATATACATTAATGCAAATGCTTTTATCTAAAGCAGCTAAAAATAGGAACATAATAAGCAGTTCAATACAGAGCCAACAAAATTCATAGTATACAGTGTCAGGTTTATTAGAAAGCTACATCAGGAAACAAGGTAGAATAGAGGTGAAATGCAGAAAAGAAACAGGGATGACAATAATGACAAAAACATGACAATAATATTGTTTTTTGAATATGTATCCAAACTGAGACTTGTTATAGCACTTATATATCATTGCTCTTTTGTTGTTTTTGATTGCTTCCATTGTCCTCATTTGTAAGTCGCTTTGGATAAAAGCGTCTGCTAAATGACTAAATGTAATGTAATGTAATGTAACTCATGCCATTGGTTGAGCCGGGCTGATTGGGATGCTCAAACAAACATAGCAATGTTTTGAAAAGCCTCATTGTTTACACTTTTTGGGGGAATCAATCTTATGAATGGCTTATTTATAGTTGTGAAAGTATTTTAACATTGAGATAATTATACACTTCACTTAAACAATGCAACAAATACAGTTTTAAGTCTGAGTGGGAGAAAAACTGATTTATGATGTTATGACAATGGTTTGTTGTTGTTAGCAACTTACACAAAGACACACACAAAGACACACACACACACACACACACACACACACACACACACACACACACACACACACACACACACACACACACACACACACACACACACACACACACACACACACACATACACACACAATATTCTGCAGACACACAAACCCACAGAGATTTAAGGCACTCACATGCTGACAGTCTAGAGATTTATACCTCTCATACAGATTTATACTCAAGCTGCAGTGTTCATTTGTATTGCGTCACTGGAGAGATCGGCTGAATCTAACAGATTATTGGGTTACCCATGAACAGATGTGCCTGTGAACATCTGGACAGGCCGCATTGAACTTCAGTCAAACAGGCCGACATTGTTCACTTAAATGCAACTGGAAATAAATCAGAGACAATACATAAAGTCAAAGTGCACCATTTTTGTGTGTGCGTTACATTTTTTTAAAACATGCATATGTTGTATTTTTCAAAACATTTTCAGTAAGTTTTCATTTAAAAAGTTTTTTTTTCCATTTTAAATTATATCTGGAAATGATAAAAGCTAAGATTTAGTAACAAGTTCAGCAGTGGCTTGATAGTAGCAGTTTGCTCAACTGGACATCTTTATTGTTGAGCATCACTAAATGAACCCAGGCATACATAAACGACTACATTAATATTCTGATATCTCATTAAATTTGAGTGTAACCCTGGTGTTTTCATCTCAGTTACTCTGACATCATCATCGAGCGTGAGGTTCTTATGCAGAAGTACATCCACCTGGTGCAGATTGTGGAGACAGAGAAGGTGGCAGCCAATCAGCTCCGCACACAACTGGAAGACCAAGACACAGAGATTGAGAGGCTTAAATCTGAGGTAACTGTATATGCTTGAGCTGTGCCATTTAATGGGCTGTTTTCCAACGTGCAGTCCAATTTTGTGAATCAGTGAACCACTCTAGATCCCATTAGTCTAATAACAGTGCAGGTCTCCAAAAATGTCACCATTACTGAACGGTCCTGTGTACAAAAAGCATTTGTGACTTATCCTGATATGGAGTTCAACCATAGGTTTGCTTTTCCCACATTGCTTTTTCCAGATTGTAGAATTTTTCTTTTTTGTGATTAAGGTTACCAGCAACATATGCAATCCCAGTGTGCCACAGAGCATCTCTCAGGCTCTGCATCTTATCTGTTCCCTAGTTGTGTTACCAAGGAATTATCCTCCCCATTGGACCAGTCACCATGGGGACGAGAATTATGCCCCATTATTGACATTGCAGGGTCAGTGGCATGTGAACACACGGTTCAGAGTATAAATCAATGCAAAGAAATGAGAAAGATGTTATCTTAATTAGGCTGATTACACTTACTGTTTAGTATTCACAAAAGACGGAATCTCTATCTATCTATCTATCTATCTATCTATCTATCTATCTATCTATCTATCTATCTGTCTATCTATCTATCTGTCTATCTATCTATCTATCTATCTATCTATCTATCTATCTATCTATCTATCTATCTATCTATCTAAATAACTATCTATCTATCTATCTATCTAAATAACTATCTATCTATCTATCTATCTGTCTATCTATCTATCTATCTATCTATCTATCTATCTATCTATCTATCTATCTATCTGTCTATCTGTCTGTCTGTCTGTCTATCCACTCGTCCGTCCATCCACTGTTCTATTATTCTTTTATTCGGTTATTCCATCTATCGTTCTAACTACCGTTGTTATTGCATGGTGTTGTTTTCCTTGCACTATTATTTCTTTATATAAACATAGGAATGGTGTATAATATAAATAGCCATAAAAACCACTTATGCTGTATTGTCAAGATTATATCAGAAGTATCCTTTATGAATAAATGATGAAGCCATAAAAGCAGTGCTTTGTTTTTTAAACTGAAACATCTGAATTCAAACTTGTTGTGAGTTATAAATATTTTATGAGGATACAGTTAAAAAAGATCCATCTACTACTGGCCTGCATCCTGATATTGTAGAAAACATTTGTATTGATGACATAAAGCCAAGATATTCACAAATACTGTATATTCTGTGTAAATGCTGAATTTTGGTAAGTGATTGTATTGTTTTATTATAGAAACTCAGTATAATTTTTATTGTTGTGAAACTGAAGAAAAAAACATACATTTTGCATGTTATATGATTGCAGTAAAAGTAGAATAAGGAAACTGAACCATTATCCACTTAAAGCAGGGTAGCGATAAAACCCTTCAGATTATATGCAAAGATTTTTTAAATTTCAAACTAACACTTTTGAAAACACAACAAACATGACCATTACCCATTACTATTACCTATTATCAATATGTACAATAGCACTTCAATAAACTAAAGTCTTGGCTTGTGTCTGCAGACCGCACATACTGGGAAATACGCTGTGGGGCATTTAGCCTATTTGCATCCAAAGTAAATGACTGATAAAGGCTTGGTGAGAGAGCTTTTTGATGAAGGCTGTTGAATGAAGGAAGGAAATCGTGCGTGGAGAGGAAGTTAAGATGGTTATCTGATGTGCCAGCACCCACACAGGGTCTCAGTGATCCACATACAGTATATGACACACTGATTATTCAATGAGAAGGATGATCGTTAAATACCTCAACATTATCTGATTTGTCAAATTATAATCACAGCGACCATTTGCAGCCCAATCGTTTTGACAGTCATCTCCACCAATTTCCTTTTGCAAGTGTTTTAAACATTGTAATGCTCAGTCATGTTATGTTTTGTTCCCTCTTAAAGATTATAGCCTTGAACAAAACTAAGGAAAGGATGCGCCCCTACCACGTATACCAAGAAGAGGAAGATCCTGATATAAAAAAAATCAAAAAGGTAAAGAACTTTAACATTACATGGCCAGAAATATGTCTACATCCAAACCCCACTGCCATATGGGCTTGTTAAAGGAGCTATGTGGAGGTTTTTACTTAAAAAAATCTTTAAGATAGAGTTTTCATTTGTACATGTATGAGCCAACCATGATGTAAAAAAAAGAATGACACCTCGACTGTCCACCACGGTTGCCTCTATCAGCCTGTAGGCTCAATTGTGTGTAGAGGAGTCGGGCCCCGAATTGGTGCGAAAATTCACAAAATGTGACGTCATGCGCGTTCTCGTCTACTTGGTCTTACAACCGTACAGCAAGCCAGCCATTATAGTAAGCAGCGGCAATAGTGTTTTCAGATGGACTCTGTGGATGGAAAGAAGCGACCAGCCTCCGGCAGCACAATTCAGACACCCACGGACACTTCTCGTAAGTAAAAAAAAAAAAAAAAAAAAACGTATCTAGTGTGGCAAAAAGAGAGAGCGTGCGCACTGAGAACAAGCATGAGACTGGCTGCAGTTCCTCTAACGGCCACTGGTGTCAGTTACGGTTAGAAATTTCAGAACCTACGCAATGCTCCGTTAAACATTTAACCAGAGCCATTGTTTGAGAAGTTCATGAAGTTAAACTGTTTCCCTCATTGATCAAACTGTGACCACAAATAGTAATCCTAGACACTTTGTCTCTGTAGGTCCAGAGCTTCATGCGAGGGTGGCTGTGTAGAAGGAAATGGAAGATTATTGTGCAGGACTACATCTGTTCTCCTCATGCTGAGAGCATGCGGAAGAGGAACCAGATCGTCTTCAACATGGTGGAGGCTGAGACAGAGTATGTCCATCAGCTTTCCATCCTGGTCAACTGCTTCCTGAGGCCACTCAGAATGGCCGCCAGCTCCAAGAAACCACCCATTAGCCACGATGATGTCAGTAGCATCTTCCTTAACAGGTGTGTGAGTTTGGTTTCTTTGGCATTGAAAACCACTCTGTCAAAAATCAACAAAGGCTCATTGGAAAAACCAATGACAAATGTACTTCGGCCAACATTTTTGCAAAACTCCAAAAATATATCAGAACATATAATTTACTGCAGTTTTCAGCTGAAATAACACTAGAGGCAGTAAAACAGCAACAACTTTATTCCTTTTCACACAAGTAATTATTACAGGGACAGATTATCAACTAATAAAGACATATTTTTTGCATGTTTCCTTGCACAATATTATATTATGACCTCAAAAATTTTTACTATAGGGCATGATTGTGAAAACTAATATATTTTAATGATTGCATCACATAACCAGCTTCATATGTGAAAGTGAAAAAGTGAAAGTCGTGACATTTGTCAAGTATGGTAACCCATACTCGAAATTGGTGCTCTGCATTTAACCCATCCAAGTGCACACACACAGTAGTGAGAAGTGAACACACACCCGGAGCAGTGGGCAGCTATATATCCAGCGCCCGGGGAGCAACTGGGGGTTCAGTGCCTTGCTCAAGGGCACTTCAGTTATGGGTATTTACCCTCAAATATATCGCTTTTCATTCACTCCCTCCCACCTACAACTCTTGCCAGCATCAAGACTCGAACCTGCAACCTTCTGGTTACAAGTCCAAATCTCTAACCATTAGGCCACAGCTGCCCTCATATGTATGGCTTTTCTGACATAGTAAAGTTGCTCTGTAGCTCACCTGGTACAGTACTATACAGATGATTCAGAGACTTCATGTACAAATCTAGTAAAACACAATCCACGATAAAAGAACTCAAAGACTTGTAGAAGCCAGCTAATGGCATAGATGATTTAGCAAATTTTTCTATCATGTTTACTTTTGTTGTTAGTTAGGTTTAGTGTAGGACATTTCATTGGACATTTCACTTTGAAAGGGTCAGGAAATATGGAAAAAAAACAATGCCATTTTGCAGAAATTATGCAACAGGAATATTTTTCCAATGATCCTGGGTTGTAAAAATGTATACCAGGTCAACCAGTGTCAGTGTTGACATATAATTACTGCAGTGTTGTGACAGCTTGTTTGCATGCTGATTTGAACTATTTCATCCACATCCTCCTGCAACACAGATATAGGTCCAGTTTTACTAACAGCTTGTGCCAGCACAAACCGTCTTTTGGCATTAAAATAGTACTGTCTGGATTTACTAAAGACGCTCACAGTTGGACACAGTTATTTTTGCGCCTGACCTTATTGAATATGTATTTGTCAGAGTTCCCCTTTCAGATGCAAAATTTATGGGAGGAGAGTATTAAAATGAATCACGCAACAAGATTTACTAACGTTTGTGCTCTTAAAATTACTGGAATTTGCGCCATTATTTATGTGTGATAGAAGGGAAAGGATTTTTTCCACACATATTTATTTATTTGGAATGCCAGAAGGACACATTATCCAAACATATCATTTGCCAAGCCAAGCCAAACTATGTTATTTTTAAATTGTTTCAGGAAATAAAAGATGGCTTAGAACCCTCAACTAGGAGTCACGCAATACCAGGTCTTTCAAAATTCTTGCAACCCTTCATTTTTTTTCAATGTACTTCTTTATTTCTTTATCTGCGACTACGCTAATTTGTGCTGCACTTGGTATATTGCGTTGATTGATATGTAAATGATGTTATGTCCAAAAAAAATTAAATGTCCACGCTTATCGGTGCTGTTTTGGAGATGCGCTCTCATGCTAATTTGCAGTGTTAAAGGGTTCATATTATGCGATGCGATTTTTCCTTTCTCTTTGGAGTGTTACAAGCTCTTGGTGCATGAAGAATATCTGTAAAGTTGCAAAGACTAAAGTCTCAAATCCAAAGAGATATTCTACATATCTAGCGTGTGTGTGTGAGAGAGAGAGAGAGTCTTAACTGTCCGTGGCTTGTGTACTGCAAACACATTGGAGCTTCATCACTGTGTCTGTCATGCGACTCTGTTCCCCTTTCGGGCCTGAACTGATGGTAAAACTAAGGACATTATTAACTGTCTTTACATTTATTTTGAAAGATGAACCTCGCGATTATGGAAAGGAGGCATTACATTTCCGACGAGTGCTTGCGGTGTTCAGTCAATCACAATTCACTGGGTCAGTTGGCCAATCAGAGCAGACTGTTCTCGTCAGAAGGAGGGACTTTGTAGAAAATGACACTTTTGAGGGAGGCGGGGCATAGAGGACCTACAATAATGTACAGTATTTGAAAAATAATGTGTTTTTTTTGAACATTAAAGCATGTCAGCATATTCTGTTACACCAAATACACAAAATAATGATCTTTAAAAAAGGATCATATGACCCCTTTAAGTAAAACTGGCCCTTAATGTTTTTGAAACATCTCAATCCAATGTGTTGATTTATTTTAAACCTAAATAAAACATCCTATAAATGCTTTACTGCATTTTAAATGAATTGCAAGCAAAATACAACATTGTGTTTATTGGTGGGTGGTTTATTTTTACTCGCCTTTGGCACAAGCAGAGTGTTAAGCTTTGACCCTGGTGCCATGGGATAATCGGATTTATTGATATTTTAATAAATCCTTTTAAATATTTGTTGTATTAATATATACTCTCTTTTTTGTCCTCAGTGAAACAATCATGTTTCTACATGAAATATTCCATCAGGGATTGAAGGCGAGGATAGCAAACTGGCCCACACTGGTTCTAGGTATGTCATGATTGTTACATTTTATCTCTCAGAAAGCTAATTACCGCACTCAGGAGCAGCTATTCAGAACACCCCATCAACAAAGACAGCACATTGCAGGGTGACACTAACATCAAGGACAAGCTGCTTCCGCTGACACACAGCATCTCAATCAGACCCTTCAATGACGTCTGACTCTCTTCTATCTCACCGTATACAGACACACACACTTATGCAACAATGAGAGCCAGACAAAAACCCGCCAACATCTTAAACCCAAGATAAGCATTTTCAAGCACCGCTGTGAATAAAAGAATCCGTTTTTTTTAATGACTTTGACGTTGCTTTCTCCTTTTTAGCGGATCTCTTTGATATCTTGCTGCCAATGCTGAACATCTATCAGGAGTTTGTGAGGAACCACCAGTACAGTCTTCAGGTTCTGGCCAACTGTAAGCAGAACCGGGACTTTGACAAACTCCTGAAGCAATACGAATCAAACGCTGCATGTGAAGGGAGGATGCTGGAAACCTTCCTCACATACCCCATGTTTCAGGTGCCACTCTCGCACTCTCATTAGTGTCTTATTCAATTCCAGACTGATCACTGAAGAGCTTGATTTGTTCAATTAATTGAACTGCCACTGGGAATTGCTGGCTTGTGTTTCTACAAATAAGACATTTATTTTCCATAAACCATTTGAGGGAGCTCTTCACACTCACTCACGAAGAGCCTCATTTATCACTTGTAGAAGCCTGATGTATCTCAATTCCTCAAACATTTAAAGTAATCTTTTATAAGTTTCCTGAAATCAAGGCCCAGACAGAATCTGCAGATTTTTTCAGGGGCGATTTTGAGGTAAAATCTGTAGAATTAGATTAGTCAGAGAGTACTGGACTCTTGGGTGTAAACATTATCAAATTAGCCATATTTTTAAAGTAATAAACATGTAAGGGGCGAGTGACGTGTACAACTTGATTGATAGACGGAGATCCTGTGGGCGCAGATTCTATGCAGGCCTGCTGATAACTCTCGCTCTGAACAAGTTCAGTCTTTATAATTTTTCTCTCTTTGCTTTTGATTGACAGATCCCTCGTTATATCATCACTCTCCATGAGCTACTGGCTCATACACCTCATGAGCATGTGGAAAGGAAAAGTCTAGAGTTTGCCAAGTCTAAACTGGAGGAACTCTCCAGGTAAAGAAACCACCCTGAGAGGCAAACTTACTAAACAGTTGTGCATTGTAAATCATTGCAAAAACCTTCAACCTAATTCACTAACCAATAACTAAATAAATAAATAAATAAATAATAATAATAATAAAATAAAATAAATATATATATATATATATATATATATATATATATATATATATATATATATATCATATATATATATATACACACACACACACACACACACACACACACACACACACACATATATATATATATATATGACTTATATGACTTTCTTTCGTTTTTATGGAACACAAATGGAGATATTTTGAAAAATGTTGGTTTTGGGATGGGGTGGGGGGGGGGGTCTATTGGCTTTTGGGGACAATTGACTTCCATTGTATGAGCAAAAAAACCCACAGAGACATTTTTCAAAATAACTTATTTTATGTTCCACAGAAAAAGGAAGGTCATATAGGTTTGGAACAACATTAGGGTGAGTAAATAATGAAAGAATTTTCATTTTTGGGTGACCCATCCCCTTAATACATTGAAATAGCATTATGCCATGAGTATTAAGTCATTTTCTCTACTTTTTATATAAATCACTATAGAGCCCTACTCACAGAACACAGCACTATTTGAATATTATGCTAATGCTAAACATATGGCATTATGCAGTAGTTGTAAATATGTCGACTCAACTTATACACTGTTCTTCTTATACCCTGACATGTTCATTTACAGCTTTGCCAGAGAACCAAAGTGGCAAAAAGTAAAATGGTGAATTTCTCAGGTTTCCATTTGTGACACAAGTGTGATGTTCGCATTGTTCCAGGGTGATGCACGATGAAGTGAGTGACACAGAAAACATCCGTAAGAACCTGGCTATTGAGCGCATGATCGTGGAGGGCTGTGACATCCTCCTTGACACCAGCCAGACGTTTGTGAGACAAGGTGAGTCGTGTTAACACTCGAGCTGCCACCTGCCTGACACACTGCCTTAAGCAGAACCAGCACCTGACTGACAGCGACAACTTTGGTTTGATCCCCTCTGGCTCTGAATTATTCATGGTTTCACAAGTGGACAGCATTGTCTCCAGGATTGACAGAGTGCCTGATGTTTTCAGTTGAGGTGTTTTATAAAGTATTAGAATCCGGCCCTGTACTGGAGAAGCAGAAAACCAGGAATAACAAGCACTTGGGGGGTCTCTACATGGAATGTGTGGAATAGGAAATGACATCAGCTCACCATGATAAAGTTCATGTTATTTTTGTAGAATGAGTGACAGGAAAAGCAATTTCTTTTGTTGACTTTTCTTGCGATTTTAAAACACGTGAGCACTATGAGTCAGTGTGAGATGATTTCTCATTATTATGACTTACAGTATGTATTGCATTCTGTCTATAGGATCCACATTTTAAAGTAGCCTCAGTTTATTTTAGTTTTATTTTATATAATTTTATATACTTTTATTTTATATTTATTTTATTATTTATCCTGAGTCCTGTCACAATGCAGGCTTTGCAAAGAGGCTGTAACTGGACAATGACAAAGTTAACATTAAATTGTACAGATACCTTGCATCCTGTATGTGAGAAGTTTCACATGCAATGTGGCGGTTCTTACAGCACAAAAAAAAAACCCTGACTTTTAATTTAAAAAGTTATTTATACTGCTGCAGTGACAAAGCAGTCTCATATTTTCAATGTGAGATGCTGATTTCTGAAAAAAAAATGAGCAAAAGAGAAGATTGACTTGACTGTTTGATTTGTCTCTGCCCACATACAGTGATACAATAAAGATCATTCAACGTGCATTTATAATCGTTCACCTTGTGCATGATGCAGTATGCACTGCTAAAATGTAAAATCTGCTAAAATGCTAAAATCTCCTCTGTAAAATGTTAAATTTTTTAGCAATAATAAAACTGATTTCTTGTCAAAATAGTTTCTCCAGGTTTTTAAATGTGGCCTTAGAAAAAATTATGTTTCTCCTCTTGAAACGTTAACCCACGAACTCTCTAAGCATAAGATGAATTTATTTAGATTAAAAAAATGAAAGAAATGTATGAAAGAAATGTAAGAAAGAGGGTGGGGAAACTAGCAACTATGCAAAAATAAATAAGAAAAGAAAAAAATTAAATTTGTTAAAAAATTATAAATTTCCAACAAATAAGTGTGATATCAATTTAATAAAGTGATTTAATAAAGTAAATAGATTCCCTTTTTGTTATTGTGTTGTTCTAAATATGTTAGTTGTATGGACACATGGATACTTTTTTTGGACTTTTTTACATTCTTTCTCTCTTTCCTGACCTCTTTCTCTCAGGCTCTTTGATCCAGTTGCCCTCAGTGGAGAGAGGGAAACTCAGTAAGGTGCGCCTAGGCTCTCTCTCACTCAAAAAGGAAGGGGAGAGACAGTGCTTCCTCTTCACCAAGCACTTCCTTATCTGCACACGCAGCTCAGGAGGCAAACTTCACCTGCTCAAAGTACGTGACACACATGCACTCAGAGTACAGCAAATGAAAATGCTATTTTACTGCACATCAGTCACTAAAAAAAGTCTTCCGTTCTGTGTTGAATGTATTGAGAGGGCAGCTAAGGCATAGTGATTATAAAGTAAACCCCTGATGATCAATAACATACAGTACTGTAGAAACCCTGCAGCATATAATTGATAATTGTAATAATATCAAAAGGTTAATCATGCGTGATGAGGTTTCAGCTTCCCCTGTACATTTCCTTCAGTTCCTACAGCCCTTGTCCGGCTTTTGTGTATTATAAATGAATGAATGATGCATTTATATAGCGCTTTATTTTGTATTGCTGTACACCCAAAGCGCTTTAAAATCATGTATTGATTACTCCTCTCACACTTTGTGACATGCTTTTGTGCTATTTTAATTGACTGGGTCAATCCTCAGGCACAATTTCTAAAGCTGAATTTCCTTGTGAGCTTCAAATAGGTATAACTAAGAGGGTTTAAAAAATCTCTTAATACAGTTTATTTAGTTTGTGTACTTACAGTCTAGCAGTGTAAATACATAAATCACAGAAGAATTCTGCTGTTATGTATTCTTCAGTTAAATGATATTTAATTTGATGTAATTCTGATTAATATAAAGCCAATCACCCATCCGTGTGCAGTCCTCTGCTTTATATGCATCATAATAATATAGCATTTTTTTGTTAATATCGAAGTAATTTGCAACATAAAATAATTTGCTATTTTATAACTGGAAATTAACTATAATGCAACTCCAGTAAAGCTATGATTTATACACACTTTGACCATGCAGTACAAAATATTTGCTCATTTGTATTTACTCAAGTAATTTTCTAAATTTTAGTTTTCTCAAAAACTCTTGGTTTTTCTTATCCAGCTAAATAATTACCAGTTATTTAATTATTTGGTGATTGCCACAGCAAAATGAGATTTATCAGAAAGCACTACAAAGGCTTTTGGAAAACACCTTTGAAATTATTTGTACATGAGATCCATCACAAATCCGTTATTCTAACAAACCATCAATATCGGGAAACTCTCCCTCTGTGATTAACCTCTCAACCTAATGGTTTGACTCTGGCAGCAAGGTGGTGTGCTGTCCCTGATTGAGTGCACTCTCATTGAGGAGCCTGACGCTAACGACGAAGACGGTGAGCCCGTTTCTTTGACACACATTTTCAAACACATCAGCACAGAAGAGTGGAGACATGCATCATTAGCTATATATTGGCCATTATTCATATACTGCAGGTTAATTAACTATTATAGACAGGTCAGAAAAGAGTCCAAACTACCTGCTGTTTAAATGTCAGATGGGCAGAGATGATAATTGTCATGGAGTGATTATCCACTTGAGGGTATATAAAGAGACCCAAGGGCTAATTCAAAACTGCATCACAATGACCCTCTCCTGATCCCTAAATATGGTCCCTAAGAGCTTATTTAATAAACATCACCACCATTATTATGTTACTAAGAAGAGTTTCCTTCAGTTTAATTAGCTTTTATTGCCATTGTTTTCCTGAGTGGTCCCTCGGGACTGTTAAATTAGGATTTTAGAGTATGATTCATATTTAATTGTAAGCTTCTGTCTGTTTTTAGCTAAGAATTCAGGGCAGGTGTTTGGTCACTTGGACTTTAAGATTGTGGTAGAGCCCTCAGATGCTCCTGCCTTCACTGTGGTGCTGCTGGCACCGTCCCGTCAGGAGAAAGCGGCCTGGACCAGCGACATCAGCCAGGTGAGAGAGAAGCCACATGTAACCAACAGCTCCTCCTTTGCGGTCAACTGCTCATGGGTATTTTATCACTTACTGTACACTACCATTCAAAAGTTTGGGGGTTGGCAATCATTTTAAAGGGTTAGTTCGTCCAAAAATTTAAATTCTGTCATTAATTGCTCACCCTCATGTCGTTCTGAACCCATAAGACCTCCGTTCATCTTCAGAACACAAATTAAGATATTTTTTATGAAATCCGAGAGCTTTCTGACCCTGCATAGACAGCAATGGAACTACCACGTTCAAGGCCCAGAAAGGTAGTAAGGACATTGTTAACACAATCCATGTGACATCAGTGCTTCAACCTTAATTTTATGAAGCAACAAGAATACTTTGTGCATAAAAAAGACAAAAATAACTTTATTCAACAATTTCTTCTCTTCCGTGTCAGGCTTCGATGCGCATTCACGACAGTATCACGACATGTGTGTGGTGCTGCTGACGCAGGAGCTGGCATTTTGACGTAGAACCTGGATGCACCGCTGCGCCTTGTTTAAAACAGAGAAAGACACACTCTATACATAAAGCAGTCATTGTGAACATGACTGAAGATTTGGACAGAGAGGATGACTTTTTTTTGCCCGGGACTTACTTATTCAAACAAGAATATACAGATAATGAACTTAGAAGACTGACATGGAAGAGAGGAAATTGTTGAATGAAGTCATTATTTTTGTTATCTTTGCACACAAGTATTCTCATAGCTTCATAAAATGATGTTTGAACCACAGACATCACAAGGACTATTTTAACGATGTCCTTACTACGTTTCTGGGACTTGAACATTTCAGTTGCTTTGCTCTTTATGATCAGTAAGCTCTCGGATTTAATCAAAAATATCTTAACTTCTGTTCCAAAGATGAACAAAGGTTCGAAACAGCATGAGGGAGAGTAATTAATGACAAAATTTTCATTTTTGATTGAACTATCCCTTTAATGTTTGTGAAAAGTCTTTTACACTCATATTTTAAATTGTAATTTATTCCTGTCATGGCAAAGCTGAATTTTCAGTAGCCATTACTCCAGTCTACAGTGTCACATAATCTTTCAGAAATCATTGTAATATGCTGATTTGGTGCTCAAAAACAAACAACACAACAAATTGTGGAGCTTAATATTCTTGTGGAAGCCATGACTCTTTTTCACACACACACACACACACACACACACACACACACACACACACACACACACACACACACACACACACACACACACACACACACACAAATTACTTTTGATTTGTAGTGTATGTGTTAATGTATTATTTTTCTGTATATGCTCACTGATAAACTTGGTCAGTGTTGGGACTTGGTTGTTAATGCACATGCTGGAGATGAAGTTTTAGTATCTAGCTTGCTTCATTTCTCATATTCAACGATATACGACCCTGTCTCTCTCTAGTTTCCTGTTGATTATAGGCATACACAGCAATAAAAAAATAAAAAGATAACAGTGCCTGACACCTCATCTATAGTTTGTGCAATTACTCTGAACCATACAAATTCCCTGTAGCCTTTAAAAAACAAAACTATAATGGCTCTACAGAAGAACTGGAACATAATAACTAACACCCACCTCACTGAAACTTCACACCATGAGCCATGAGGTTAAAGGGGACGTCGGATGCCACACACACTTTTACAAGTTGTTTGAACTGAAATGTGTGTTGGCAGTGTGTGTACACAACCACCCTATAATGATAAAAATCCATCCAGTGTTTTTTTTTTTTTTTTATCTCGTTAAATCATTTCCCCTTTCTCAAATTGAGCCGATCTCAGATGCCTGTCTTTGTGACGTCACACTTTGTGTTGTCCTCTGTTCTCGGCTTGATTCTTCTCTTCATTTGAATTTCTGCTTTATATAGTGCATCGATAACATCCGCTGTAATGGACTGATGACCAGCGTGTTTGAGGAGAACTCAAAAGTCACAGTGCCACACATGATCAAGTAAGGCAAACCTTTGTTTATTGTGAAATAATGTGTCTTAATTGCTATGGGTCAGTGTTTTTGTAATTACAGAAGCATTTTGTAAAAGACAGAATGCCTAAAAATAATATTTCATCTAGCCAAAAATCACTGTTTTGAAATGATGAATCCTTCAAAAATTTTAAGTGCACAAAAATGCATCAGCTGGCCCAGTGAACATGCACTGAAGCCCTTAGTGCTGGCTCCTTGCACATGTGCAAACGCATCTGTCCAAGCTAAACACTGCAGTGACAGTGAGCACACTACAATAAGGGCAACCAACTGGGACTAATTTCCCTCCCTGCTGGAAAATATGTTGGCAATACCAGTCCAGAAAGCATTACAGTATTTCAGTGCAACTGTCCATGTGATTGACTACCACTGGCAAAAAGGACCATAAGAAAAAAATAATGATTATTATGTCTGTATGCATTTATTTATTTAAAATAAAAAATCTTTATGATGTAAGTGAGAATGTACTGTCAGCCTAGCTGGATGATCAAGACCCCAAGGTTAATTAGAGTTTATTTTGCTATAATGACCAACTAATTGGCTGTTTCTTGCTTATTGCATTTGCACTTTTGAAATAATTTGAAATATTGATTTGAGTTTAAATAGTTTTAATATTCCACTTGTAGATTAGCATAAAGCTTGTAATCCAAAGTAACCACAAGTATATGTTACTTTTATTACTCTACAATCTAAGTTACATTTGTTATGAGCTAGTTAACATATTTAGCTACAATAACTATCAACTATGAAAAAATTATATCAGTACATCTCCACTAATTCTTCATAAAATCAAAATAAAAGTACAGCATACAGACAGTAAAGATGCTTTGGTTGTGCTCCTTATTAGATCTGATGCGCGTCTCCATAAAGATGATGTTGACATTTGCTTCAGTAAGACGCTCAACTCCTGCAAGGTTCCTCAGATCCGCTACGCCAGCGTGGAGAGACTGCTGGAGAGGCTGACCGACCTGCGCTTCCTCTCCATAGACTTCCTCAACACATTCCTGCACACCTACCGAATCTTCACCACCGCCACCGTGGTCATGGAGAAACTGGCTGACATCTACAAGAAGCCTTTTACATCCATACCAGTCAGGTAATAGAGCTCTTAAAGGGGGATAATATTTGGCCGAGATACAACTATTTAAATTTTTGGAATTTGAGGGTGCAAAAAAAAAAATCTAACTATTGAGAAAATTGCCTTTAAAGTTGTCCAAATGAAGTCCTTAGAAATGCATATTACTGATCAAAAATTAAGTTTTGATATATTTATGGTAGCAAAATTTGCTAAATATCTTCATGGAGCATGATCTTTATTTAAGAACCTAATGATTTTTGGCATAAAAGAAACATTTATAATTTTGACCCATACAATGTATTGCTACAGATATACCCATGTGACTTATGACTGGTTTTGTGGTCCAGGGTCACAAATGTTATTTTTTTCAGTCCATCAGCAAGCATATTGTTGTCAAGTAGATTTCAAATCTTTAATGCAAATAATATACAGTAAAACTATTTTTAAATAATAATAATAAACAGCTATTTCGGCCTAGTGTACATAAATATTTACTATATATGTAATTTAATATATGAATAATATATGTAATTTATGAAGAATATAGCATTGAGACTGTTAACATTTTTGAATGATGATGCAAACACTCTGTTGAAATCAATTGAACTGAACTCATGCACTGAAAATCAAACTGACAAATTAACCAACTCTAATACCATTTTTACTTCCAAAGTTTTAATCAGAGACACTTATATCTTTTTTTATCAAATTATCCAAAAACACATTAAAATCATCACAGTAGGCTCAATGCTGCTTAATGTTTTATGGGCTTTAATAAAAAAAAATTGCAGTTGTATATATTCAATATATTGTAGCAAGTAGATTACAGCCAGTTATATAGTTAAAGAAATAAAAAAAGAAATAAAAAAGTTATATTTAAAGCACCATGAGAAGAAATCATATTTTAAGTGCCCATAGAGAGATCTCACTGGTCCTGCTCCACATAAATATCTTCTGAATGGCTATAAATGTATTACGTCACACAGCAGTTTTATATTTTGTGTTTACAGGCAAATGGCTTGTCTCTTTAAACTTGTTGGATCTTAGTCAGTTTTCTACATTATGGCCTGTCAAATCCTTTTGAAATAATAGCATATATTCACACTCAAATGCTCTGTGTGATTGAAATATGTGAAAGAAACCACTAGGTGTATGCGTCTGAAACACTGCTGTGAGTAAGAGTGAGTAGGGCTTTTATTTCTGCATACATTTATCCTTTCAAATGGAAGAATGTTTTCTGTTCCAAAAGCAGGTGTTCTGCCAAGTTAAATTGGTGCACTCTTTGTAACCTTTACCTAAAAAGCAGTTCAGAAAGCCTTTAAGTGCTCAGCTATTCCTCCTCCATTTTCCTTGAATGTTCAGTATGCTTGTGCAGAAGGCAAACGCAGCCTGTGTACCTCATGTGCAGATGCTTGTGGTCATTGTGAGTGATGTGACGTTTCATGTGTTGTCTCTGATGTTCCTCATCCCCACACCTACTTTGCTGTCACACAGGGTCCAGTATCACTCATTTGACCGCTTGTCCATTACATCCATCTGCCCAGACTACAGCCTGAAGATCAGGAAGATAGCACTGGATCAGTCAAAGTAACAAAACCATCTCTCTGTTACCCATTCACTTTTATCTTTGTCCATTTTCTAATTTGTATCCTCACATTTTCCACTCTGTTTGTCTTTATTTTTGGGAGTCTTAATCCTCTTTTTCGGAAGTTACAAATATTTGATTTTATTTAGAGTCATGAACTGCCTCTGTTTTTTTCATTTTGTACTGTTCTCTTATAAAGGGCCACTTATAATGTTATCAAGATTTTTACTTTAAAAAAAATCATAATTTAAAAGTAATAGGCTATATTCTTTCCTGTTTTTGAGCCCCTTCTTCTGAATGCTCTGTTTGAATAGGCACAGCGGATTATAGACTCTGAAGTAAACAGCCGCTGCTGTGATTGGCTAAGTTGTGTATGTTTGACAGCCTACGTCCTTTACATTATTAAAAATAAAGTTCATTCACTCTTTCCTAATGTTGGGATCAGAAGGAAGGCAATGCAAAGACTGTTTTTTCCACAACTTATTAATTAACAGCATTTTGCTGTCTTCAGAGCCATCTTTATCATTTAGTTTCTCTGTAGACCTGCGTTATTTACACTAAACAGGCAGCGATGAAGAAGCAGACATTGATTTTCAGTGTTTAGCCACACAGAGTAGTACATCATAGAGTAATACATTACGGTTTTCAAAAGAACAAGGGAATTTTGGTTTCTCAGTTCATGATCCCTTTAAATCCTGGATTCTCGAAACTTCTGCACTTGTACAAATGCTATCATCCATTGCAGATTTTACATCTTGCAATGTTTACCTGCTTTGTTACTGCTGTTTTCTCAATTTCTGAAAGCTGCAATCAATACTCCTTGTGTGTTTCAAGAATACATCCAAAAAACTGTTTGGCAAGTGTGTTTAGTGGAGCATGCAAGTACAGAGAAGAGAACATGAGAGATGTGCCAGTGTTGCTCTGCCATTTATGCCCTATCTTTCAATGTTGTTTCCACAACTCAGATCCCTGGAGCTTTTCTTCGCCACCAACCAGAACAACCGCAGCGGGGACCACGTAAATGACAAATCCCCCAGACTGTGTCGCAAGTTCTCATCTCCTCCACCTCTCTCCATCCCCTCCCGCACTTCCTCTCCGGTTCGCACCAGGAAACTTTCTCTTAATTCTCCTATTGGGTCAAAAGTAGGCATCCTGGATCTGTCCACGACCTCGTCATCTGCAGCCAGTAGTCCAACCTCTGCCAATCCCACCATCTCACCCCCACCGTCCAACAACAACAACAAGCCCCCTTTGGATCTTAGCCGTGGACAAAGTCCATCCTCCCCCGAACAGAGCCCTGGAGCTCCGGATGAGAATGCAGAGGTGCCGCGAATCGATGCTCTCTGCGGTAAACTGCGTCGCAGCATTAGGAGAGGTGAGCAGAAAATACTTTTTCTCTTTCTGTTTTAAAACCTGTTTTTCCCTGCTGTCTACTGCTTACTACAGTAGGTGCCTTCCATAATAATTTGGACGCATACACATGACTTAAGTCAAAATGTAGCAGTTGGCTTCCAGAAGTAAAAATCCCTTTCATGTTCTCTATAGAGATTTTTAACTTATAGACCCGGGTGCCCAATCCTGTTCCTGGAGATCTACCTACAGAGTTCAGATCCAACCCTAATCCAACACACCTCTCTGTAATTATCAAATGCTCCTGAAGATCTTATTTATCTGGTTCTGTTGTGTTTGAACAGGGTTGGAGCTGAACTTTGCAGGACAGTAGATCTCCAGAAACAGGATTGGGCACCCCTGTTATAAACCATTAAAGGCAGACCTATTGTGCATTACAAGCTAAGGTTGTTAATCAATGGTACTTACTTCTGTTAAGGCCATCGGTCCACATTTTTTTTTCAACTTTTTTTTTTTTAAATAATCGTGTTCAACAACAGAATTTTAGGTGTAAAATTGTTACCCACGATTCTACAAAAAATCCTCAACCAATCAGAGAATCTAAACAAGCAAATTCTGTCAAAAGTACACCTCCATGAAGATCAATATCTTTAAATCAGTTGTCATTTATTTATTTATTCATAGTTTTTAGATTATGTCATTTGCAGTGCTTCATTAGGTTGTAGTTCTCTCCCTCATTAAAGTCATTAAGGCTTTTGTATTTTTGTCTGATTTTCAAAAATGTCTTTGCGGCAAATAAAAGTTTGTAATTTTTATAATTCACCTCATAGCTGGTTGGTTTGGTTCATGGCTATAAGGCAAGGTAATAAGGTTTATCAAAGACTTTTTTTTATCCCAATGGGAAAAATCGCTGGGCACTTTTGCACACTACAGTTTGGTATTGGCATATTGCTAAGCTAAAAGCGCAACACATAAAAATAATACAAATATATAGTGCACACAAATGTTTGGTCATTTATAGGCACACTAAAGTGATATACTTTTTTATACCTGATTATACTTTTCAGTACTGCATGAAATCTAAGATTTATCATTTAAAATTGAAATTTATTTTGCTTCATCCACCATCTTGGACTTACTTTTTCGCTGAGTCTTATCAAGGAAGGTTACATGAGAGGAAGTATCAAACAAGGTATCTAATTAAGTATAATTAAGATTTTTTAACATAAAAGTCTTTGCATTGGGTGAGCAGTGATGGGATGTTGGAAGTAGGTCAACACACTGGCTGGATGGTAGCATGGATGTTCATGAACACAAACTTCATTAGCTGGCTTTTGCTTTTTTAAAAGCAAAATTTCATTTACTCCCAGAAGTAGCTGGCAGAGTGAATATTGTGGGAAAGATATCTGTAGCTGCTCCAAATAACATTAAAACCACTTCATTATAATAACTTGACGGCCAAACAAATGTGTTATTTTCTTTTATAGGCTATTAGTCTGAACAACATTCTCCTGTCTCCACATAAAATCCACGCGCAAAAAAAGTGCAAACATGCTTGCATTGTGTGCCTCCTTAATGCAAAACAGAAGACTTGAGATATTTGGCGAAACACCCATAATTTTGTGGTCGTACTGGCAGCCAGGCAGTTCGGAATGAGAAGCAGGCATGTTTGAAACTAAACCAGATGATAAAGCGCTTGCTTTATTCAGAAACATTCAAAGGATCAATTTTCGTGTTGGAAATGGGCATCTTTGAGTGGCTTTGGTTAGGATGTGTGGTGTGCAAACTACTAATAGTTTGCTTCTTGTGTTTGCTAGTTTAAAGAGATGAGCTTGTATTGTTTTTCCCACTTTCTGCTATAAAATCCACCACATTCTGAGTTCTTATTGTGAACCATTAGCACTAAATAGTAAGCTTTAACACTGCATCAGATGAGCCACATTAAACCTGCTAAGAGATTTGCTGCTTCTGGTGTGCTTTTGTATCACAGCCCAATCAATGTCTCACTCTAAAAAAAAAAAAATAACCAAAAAATTATGTTATTATTTTATTGTTTTTGATTTTACTGTCTGATCTCAGTAACGAGATAATATGTCTCATAGCTACAGAAAAAATAAATAAATAAATAAATTGTGCCTGTTTTGCAGTATTGCATCACAGTTTCTCACAGAATATGATAACCATTTTTGTAGCATTTTCACTTTTAGCCTTTTCATAAGGTGATGAAGTCTTGTATCATCCATTAATCACCAGAAATAATGACACAAAGACATGGTTACTATCTTCCTCTGAGCCAGCTGTTTGTTCAATTCTCTGACTAATGTTACATGTATGAACGAATCTGATTTGTGCCTATTATGCTGCCTGTTGGACTCCTGATTTCAAAGTTAGAAATATGGCTAATGACAGAAGAAGAAGCAAACATATCCCAGATGTCATGACATCCAAACATCCTCTTATATCACTGTGTCAATGACCTAATAACCACCCAGATCCCCCCAGCATCCGCATAGCAACTCCCTGGCCATAGTTATTTGCTGTTCCCTGCTCCCTGCTCTGTTTGCTTGAAGAGCTGTTGCCCTTAAACCATTTTTTTAAGGAGGGGTTATGATCCATTTTAATAAAGAGTCTGACTTTCCCCTCAGCTGTGTTGGAGTCAGTGTCTTTGGACAAATTTATTCCAGAGTCGCCACAAGGCAGTGAACCAGGAGAAATCTCTCCCTGCCGCTCACCCTCCACTCCACGCCACCTCCGCTACAGACAGTCAGGAGGTAAGCGTGCGCATGTCTGTTTGTGTTTGGCAGGCCTCTTCTCAGAACAACTATAGAGTCAAACACAGTGGCGAGTTATGACTTTCCCAGAGAAATATAGATACTTCAGTGAAAGAAACACTTTCATTCCAGTATTTTTCCATACAATGAGGTGGTGTAAATGAAGATTTGACCGTAATTTAATAAAATAAAGCTGGACTGTAGATAACTTTGTGAAGTCCTATTGCATGTATTAAATAGCTAATGGGACATGCAGTTGCTTTTATACTGGTCTTAGATCAGTTTTATGTGTCTTATGTTTTCAATTTGCATTTTAGTGGAGAAAGCATACAATCCTGATGATTCCTCAAGCGAAACATACTCCATTCCTCCATAAAGTACAGTTCTGTTACTAAATGGCCACAGTCACAGTCTTGGATCTGAAACAGTCAAATATTGTGCTTGGAGAGTTGGGACAGGAGTAAATTATATGGGACTTCCACCAGCACATAATTGGTTTTGATTGGTGCAGCTGTTGTTCCATCCAGACTGTTTGTATTGGGTATCATTAGCATCTTCATTTTGTTCAACATAAGCAATTAGCAGTAGATATACAGTATATGGTTTATAACCATGTCTGCTCTCTCAGTTTCCATGAAAAGCAGTTTCCATATGTTCACTCAGTTACTGGCTGAATAAAGGGCAAAATATTTCTTTCATTTTGAAGTATGACCACTAGATTGTCAGAAGGACTGGTTTTGAGATAACTAAGGCTTTGCTACGCATACAGTACATACTGTACTACACATCCATTGAGGAAGTCAAGGATAAATTCTGTCATTATTTTTTTTAACCTAATGTCATTCCCAACCCGTATGCTGTTTTTTTCCAGTGGAACACACACTAAAAAATAAATTTTAAATGGTATTAGCATTAGTATTTTCCAAACAATAAGTCCAAAGTGACCAGGAGCTTGCAAGCTACAATGGACAAAAAAGCTTTAAAAGTAGTTCAATAAAGTAGTTCATCCTATAATTGTGTGTGAGGAAGAGACTGAAAATTAAGCCATTATTCCGTAAAACGATTCACCAAATATGATGGATGTGGTGCAGGTTTGACATCATGGCATGTGGTTATGAGACACTTGGGATCTAATGACATTTGATGTTATTGAGATCCAACCTAAATAAATAAATGAACTATTAGATTCTCTGTGTTCCATGGGAAAAATGACTTAAGAGTGAGTAAATAATGAAAGAATTTTTGAGCGACTTGATTCTTTGAATAGGTGTCATCACCCTTTTTGGCCAATTCAGGTTTTTTTAATTAATTAATTTATTTTTTTTCTAAAAATGATCATTGTTAAATTTGTTCTCCATATTATTTTTTCTAGTCCAGTCAGCTGAGAACTCACGCTGCTCCGTTTCTCCAGCCTCTGCGTTTGCTATCGCCACAGCAGCAGCTGGACACAGCAGCCCTCCAGGTACACTGCACCACTGACACAAGCCGGGAGAAGCTCACAGATTCATATGCTCTGCCCTTTGCCTCAGAATGCTGTAGACCCTCTACTATGTTCACAAACTGAAATTCACTTTACACATAAAGCTGTTGCAGTTTCTGCAGCTCTAGTAGGTTTTTCATTATCAGCAGAGTATTTAAAACCGTAACAGGAATAGCAGGCTCAAGATTTACATGTTGAATTAAGGAATAATTTGCTTAGATTAAACTGTCAAAAAAAAAAAAAAGCTTAATCCTTTTACTTGCATAAACTAACATTTTCTAATCCTACTAAATACCTTCAGAATTGCATTAGTACTCTTATGGTATCAGCCTAACAAAATGTGAAAATATTAAAGGGTTTGATCGGAATGTATGTCTAAAATGTGCAAAATGGACATTTAATTTGCAAGGCAATGTATATAGCATATGATAGAGTATGCTGTTGATCCTGTAATCTATATTCACATTGGTTTTACATTTTGAAACAACAGCCTGGATATTAAGGGCCGTTTTTTTTTTTTTTTTTGCCCTTACGATGTCTATGTTCCTTTACAGTTTTTAACAATTCTGAGCGGACTTGTGACAAGGAGTTCATTATACGTCGTGCGGCTACCAACAGAGTCCTGAATGTCCTGCGCCATTGGGTCTCCAAACACTCACAGGTCTGTCCCTCAGCATTAGTTCTTCTGTAGCTGCTTATATTTCAATGACATCGTCGTACCGAACAGCAGATGACACATTTCGTGTCACTAAAAACCTAACGCAGTAGTTGTCAACCTCATCAGCCTCTCTTTCTCCTTCCCTGCTGCTTGACTGATATTTTATCAGCACCTTTACATTTTAGTCCAGACTTCAGCTGTGAACACATGGTTAACCCCCAGGCTTCATATTTTACAGGGCAGAGGAAACGTAACACCTCTTCACAATTTCCATATTATTTTCACAAGGGAAACCAATTACCTTACATAAACAGCACCAAACCTTAATTACCAAAATGCATTTCTTGAAAGAGAGACTATTAAAGGTGAAGTGTGCAATTTCTGTGCCAGTAGCATCCAACCAAGTGGATTTGAAAGAATAATGATTGTTTGAACATTTTCCCATCTAGCATTGGTTGGACTGACATTGTTTGAGTAATGTTGCTGATCAGTGTTTTGAAAAGCCTTAGAGCCATTGTTAGACTTTTCAAGGGGATACAAATGACTTTGAATATACACATTTTGTTAGAATAGGAAAAGGAATTTTTAACAATTTTAAAAATTTGATTCTTCATTGGAACAGGTTGGGGGAATTTTGCATTATATCACTTGCTCACCACTGGATCCTCTGGAGTGAATGGATGCCATCAGAATAAGAGTCCAAACATCAAATCCACTCAGTTCCAGTCCTCTGTCTGTTGAAGTGAAAAATTGCTTGTTTGTAAGAAACAAAACCATCAAGGCGTTTTAACTTTAAACACTGGCCAAAATGCCAATCTATTATCTATAATAACACTTCCTCTGCTGATAAAGTCCATCCACTGTTGTCCAATCACATCAAAATTCACCAACATATTTGCTTAGAACTGTTTTGCACTGTTGGCGCTGAGAGCCTTGTGGGCAGCGCGTCAACATTTTGTGTTCGAGTCCCAGCTCGTGGACCTTTCCTGATCCTGCCCCTCCTTCTCTCTCCAACTTCACTTCCTGTCTAACTACTGTCCTATAAAATAAAGGCGAAAATATATATTTAAAAAAAAAACAGTTTTGGACTGTTTTTGCTCATAAACAGTGCTTGATCTATGCATATTTTTCTCCTGATTTAGACTTTTCCCTAGAGAAAGCAATATTATGGATAGAGGATAATGCATTTAATCCGGAAGCAATGCTTCGAAGTTAAAAACATCTGAATGATGGATTTGTTAATTACAAAACATACCATTTTTCATGTCACAGGAAGTTAATTTATGGACTGGGGTCTTGTGGATTACTTGTGAAATATTGTGATGTGTTTGTCAGCTGTTTGGACTCTCATTCTGATGGCACCTATTCACTGCAAAGGATCCGATAGTAATGTAATGGTTACAATACATGTAATGTACTGTAAAGTTTGTTCCAAAAAAGAAACAATGTAGATCTTGAATGACCTGAGAGTTAATTTTTCAGAAAATTGTAAATTTTGGGTAATTGTTTCATTGGTAGATGGAGGAAATTGTTAAATGAATTGTGGTATGTGTTCAAATCTACCATGTGCACTGTTTTATGGCCTTACTGCAACTTATGGCCTTATTGTTTCTCTCTGTACACTTGTATATTTATTGATTCAGGTATTTTCAGCAATACTTGGCTTGCTTTCAGCTATAAAGCCATATAGTCATCATATTGATCTGTATTATATTATGCCCATTAACTCATGGAGATAAAATATAATTTCAGGCCCTGCCAACTTCTTCATGAGTCAAAAGCATAGGACATTATAACATTAATATTGACAACTGTTCAGAGCAAAACACACACATACACACACACACACACACACACAGTCACAGGACCTCACACACAGCCAATATAAATTTCTGCTGCAGTGGAAACAGTCTCTCATAATGGCCTTCTGATTTTTCAATTTATTTTGCTTTGTTTGAGTGAAGGCAAAGTATGGGCTAATTTCATTGATCTGATTTAACCCTTTGTCAGTTTAGGTTAAGAACGGCCTGACAAACTCACACAGAGAGAACTTGTTAGAAGAGAAGTGAAATATTCAGCTGATAGTAGGGAGTTGCTCAAAAGCACTTCAAAGTATTACTAAACATATCATATCATATTATGATACATTGTTATTTCAGGATTATTTATATATTGTTGTATCATTAAGTAAGATTTTTTTATTTTTTTCCCACTATTTAGTTTTCTTTTATATTTAGTAAAATTATATTCTAATGTTTGCCAGGGCAAAAATTTTTGTTTAAGGCTTTTCATCTAATATCTAATGTTTCTAACGTTTACTTTAATATTTTAATTTATTCCAACTTTATCTCAATTCAAATAATTATTTTAATAACAACACTGACATGATACTATGTCTTATAAATCATGACATTACCATGGTACTATTGGGTCTTTTTTTATTTCTTTTCTTTTTTTGTCACTCTAGGGACAAAACTGGAATAAACAGCTATCTACTGTTCACAATAAAATGTTACCAGCTACAGTATGATTTAGTGTAAATTACTTTTGGATCTGGAAGCGTTTATTGCAGGCTGCTGAATCTCTTTGAAAAACCCCCACAAGTGAATAAGAGGACTGAGAATTCAGCTGCACTGTTAATTAGCCCAGAGACCCTGCACTGCCATTTCATCTCTCTCATCCTCTATCAGATGTTTACATCATCTTTCTCCTTGACTGAAACTGAAACAGCTACTATCTGGTAATACTTTTTGAATTCAGATTAGTATTTAGTCAATATATTTTCAAAGCCCCCTGCTGGAAAGCCAGGTCATAACAGCTAAAGCATATACCATATACCAATGTACCAATAAGTGCAGAAACCTCACAGAATCATCAGAAATGGTTCAATTGATCTGGTCCTGCTTCTTTGTTTTAAAGTTTCTATTTGCAGGAAGACATCTGGAAAATATATTTTTGGAAAGTTTAAATAAAAAAACTTTAAAAGGGTAATGTTAACGTTTTATCCAGACATATACTATATAAAGGGGACATAAAATTGTACTGCATAACAGGAATAAGCAAGTGAGTTGCCCATTATGCTAACTACAGTCTAGCATATCAAACATAAGAGTACTTATACTCTGAGAACAACACAGCACAAGCGCTCAAGTGCTTTATGCATTTGCATTTGAAAGGCTGCACTGAATATTATGTACTAATTTATTGGTTTGTTTAAATCATGTCACTTATGCTATTTTGGATGACTGTCCCTTAGCAGAGAAATATTTACATTTTTCATGTCAGGATCAGGAATTATTAGTAAGCTCAAAACTGGCAGATGAAAGTGCTCTAAACACAGATGGTATGAACATGGATGGATCAAACTAGACTAATGCTTTGGTCCTGATGGCCAAATTATTTCAACAATAAACCTAAAGTGAATGGAAAAAAAAACAGTGAAGAACACTGACTGTTTAATAGATGCAGGGCATTATGAAGCCAGAACTGAAGAATGCTTTAACTGTGACACAAGAGATTAGCCACCCACCTGCAGTGCCTGCAGGCACAGAGAGACAGAGGAAAGGCTGGGTTAGCTGTTGATTAGTGCACTGGGAAACTGTAAAGCTGAGGTAGTACAGCTTCTGATGAGCATTAATGGAGAGTATGCAATCTAAAACACCAACACTTTCACACTGCATAACATTTTTATTAATCTGTATTTTGTTCTTGTTTTTCCAATAAAAAAAAAATATATATATATAAACATCATTAAAACAAGACAAATTAGCTAAAAAGCAAATTGTGTAAAGGCCTGTTATAAAAATCGTTCTCAATATTAAAGAAAAGCAAAGTCCACACCGCAGCTATAATGAAAAAGGTAAAGAGAAAAAATAGTGTTGGAATCACTTTCCGAATGATTTTTACCAGCTGATGAACGTTTTACAGCTGAAAAACATTGACACCCAGTCAGAATCAAACCTGCTATAATGAGCTTGAGAATTTAAAGTGGCAGACAAGTGTGCGCATTTGAATAAACAGATGATATCATCCACTGGTGTGGACGCTAATATAATTGTAGTTATTAATCTTGGTGTGAACGGGCTTTTAGACTTGTTCTGTTCTTGAATTCTTTTTCTACCCCAAAAGAAGAATCTGACTACATTTTTTATTTGATATCCTTCATTCAAAATATGTTCTCTCAAAACAAATGCTTGCAAAAGAAACTACACAAAAATGCTGATTAGTAATATCGTACAGTCTATGCACAGAATCTGCATTAGATTAATCTGCATTAGTTAAAATAAAGAAAATGAGTTTGTATTCACCCAGTAGTTGATTTCGGTCATCTGGGGATGTGAACCCATCAGTATTTGCTTTACTTAAATTATGCATGGGTGTCTCATGTTTGTGGATCGTGATTCTATATGTGTGTGTGGTGGGTTTCAGGACTTTGAAATGAATGGAGAGCTGAAGATGGGTGTGATCTGCCTGCTAGAGGAGGTGTTGAGAGACCCTGACCTTCTTCCTCAGGAGAGGAAAGCCACAGCAAACATACTAAGGCAGGTTACACAGCCTCTCACACATGAAATGAAAGCATTTTCTGAAAGTCTTTAAATATAAGTGTAAATCTTTTTTAAGATTTTATTTTCAAGGCAAACTTGAAAGCTGATTAAAGGAAGTTGGTTTTTTCTCCCTAGTGCCCTTTCTCAAGATGACCAGGACGATGCCCAGCTGAAGATTGAAGACATTCTTCAGATGGTGAGGATAAGTTATAGTCTTTGCATATGTTTATAAACCACAAGAAATAGCTTAAAGGGGACAAAACACATACGGTTTCACCCAATCTCAGGTTAATCTTGAGTACCTATAGAGTAGAACTGCATCATATCTCCAAAAAGTCTTTAGTTTTATTATATTTATAAAAGAAAGATATAGCTTTATGATTCTCTCCGGAAAAAGCCGAGTTCCTGGAGGCGCGCCGTGGGCAGAGCTAAAGAGTGATGAGCACTTGATCACCGAATGCCAACAAAACAGACATTTGATGCCGTTTCCCTTACTGTCTGCAGTTCTGAATCATGACCGGGATCTTTTATAGCTGGGACCGCTCCATCTTTCAGTACAAATTGAAGTGCAAATGCAGCGTCAAACTGGGCCTTGTTAATAAAATATTTGTCAATAAACACACTTGTGAAACTCCGTGAAACAAACTGTATCCACTCTTTACATAACGCTTTAGGAAGCTGAACAAAGTTATCTTTCCCTTACAACCAAAAACACACTTCTTTGGAGACATTCTTCCCGAGCAAGTCCCGTGCAGTGCTGCCACCAGATGAAGCTTGTTGATTGGCGCGATCTCACTCTCGCTCTGGTCGATGCCGGAACGGGTGCGTTTTTCTGGGAGAATTGCCCATATAAGGAGTTCCACCCTTGTCTACTTCATGAAGAGCCATGATCGAAAAAAATCTCTCCGAAACTTGTACGAACCTGGAAGTAGGATTTTTGCCACGGAAATACTCCATCATTCGTCCAAATTGTTTTTTTTTGTTTTTTTTTTCCATGCTTAGGATGAGAATCCATCTCTTTAACAGTGTAAACAACTCTGAATGCATGAAACAGCATTGTACCCCCCCTTAAAGTTTTCTTTCAAAAGTATTGGGACACATCCCTTAATTACAGGATTCAGGTGTTTCAACCAGACAAAGGTGTATAAAATCTAACCATTGCAGTCTGCCTTCACAAATGTGGTACTGTGACTGGATGCAGTCAGTTTGTGAAATTTCATCCCTGCTAGATATTCCACAGTCAACTGTAAGTGGCATTATTGGAAAATGGGAGCATTTAGGAACAGCAGCAACTCAGTCATGAAGCAGAAGTCCATGTAAAGTTACAGAGTGGGTGGATGGTACTTAAAAGTAACCACCGTTCTGCTGATTCCATAGCTGAGTTCCAAACTTCCACTGCCATTAATGTCAGCACAAAAAACTGAGAGGGAAGAGCTTCATGGAATAGGTTTCCATAGCTGAGCAGCTGCATGCAAGACTCACATCACCAAGTGCAATGCCAAGCGTCAGATGGAGTGGTATAAAGCATGCTGCCACTGGACTCTGGAGCAGTGGAAACCTGTTATGTGGAGTGACAAATCACACTTCTCTGTTTGGCAGTCTGATGGGTGATGCTTCAACATACAAAGACATTTTAGACAAAGCTATGCGTCCAACTTCTTAGAAACACTTTTCCATTTCAGCATGCCTGTCCCCCAGTGCACAAAGCAAGGTCCATAAAATGAGTTTGGTTTGGAAGAACTTGACTGGCCCATACAGAGCCCTTTCCTCAACCCATCGAACACCTTTGGGATGAACTGAATAAGAGAGCCAGGCCGTCTCGTCCAACATCAGTGCCTGACCTCACAAATTTTCTACTGGAATAACTGGGCAAAAATTCCCACAGAAACACTGCAAAATTTTGTGGAAAGCATTCTCAAAAGAGTGGGAGTTCTCATAGCTACAAAGGGGGGACCAACTCCATATTAATATCTATGTATTCTATGCCATTAAAGTCCCTGTTGGTGTAATGACCTAATACTTTTGTCCATATAGTGTATTTCCTATTAAATCAGGAACTTGGGGCTAATGAAATGGCCTTCAAAATAGCTGAAAGATTTTGACTTACATCACATCTGTGAATAAATATGAATGATCAGATGGACGGAGGAACAGACATATACATACATGCATACTTGGCTCCTCCAATGAGAATTTAGAACATAAACCATTTGTTTTAAAGCAAGGCTCATATAAGACTTTGATATAAGACGCCCATGCCCAGCTGTCTCACTTGTCCGAAGATATCTTATTACTTAAAATCATATCTCTGTTCCACATCACTGTTGAGCAGCCACCTACGGAGGAGATCTCAGAGGGAAGGCAGATTTTGGCATGCCTCATGAGGCAGCTTCAGAGGCAGCATCGGGCTCAGGGACCGAATTACATGTTCTAACTGCAAATCTCTGAGCAGCAGGACTCTAATTACAACTTCAAACAGCGAGACGGCGCGCCTGTTGCTGTCCACCACATGCAAACTATATGCAACAAAGCCAGCGCACACAAAAACACACTCTAAACAACCTTTCAGGAGTATTTCCTTCCTGAAATATCCATGTGTTATTGTAAATGATCATGTTATTACATTTCAAAGCCCTGCTAGTGATATTTGTTGAGTTTCAGTTTTAGAGGCATGGTTTTGGAGGGCTTCCCATTGTTCTGTCATTGGCAGTGAAGGAAAAATTGCTATTATTTTATGTGATGAGAGTAGTCCATGTTTATTAATATTGTAAAAGCAGCATCTGCACTGTATGCCGATTTACTGTATAATGCAGTCAGTTCCACTTATTCTTCTGCTTATACTGTAGATTGAATGAATATAGTTTGCAGTACTCTGTTTTTTAAGAGGACTTGAGTGAGTAACACCAGTTGATTTTAATGTTTCTTATGCACTGTTGTTTATAGATACGCAAATAAATGTATTCACACACTCATGCGTGGCTGTATGATATAATATGCTACTGGCAGCAGCATACTGGGCTCACTAATTACAAACACAGCATGCATTATCAGGGCCGAGCCTGTACAGTTGTGTGTGTGTGTGTGTGTGTGTGTGTGTGTGTGTGTGTGTGTGTGTGTGTGTGTGTGTGTGTGTGTGTGTGTGTGTGTGTGTGTGTGTGTGTGTGTGTGTGTGTGTGTGTGAGCATGTTTTGATTAGTAATGCATGGTGCCTGGACACACACACCCTTATTTTGCTTCTAAAATCCTCACCTACTGTGTTAATTGAAAAGTGTCTCTGCCAAAGAAAACAAAACCAACAGTCACTCATCACTAATTGGTGGTTTAATTATAGATTTTCATAAGTTCATATGCATACAATGTGTAATTTCTAGCTGTCATATCAGCATCACCATGATATGTTCCACTTTGCCATTTAACAATGTTGCGTTGTCACAAGTACAAATGTTCCTAGAACAGAACGTTTACATTATTAAAGGGATAGTTCACCTTAAAAAGAAAAATCTGTCTTGATTTGCTCACCCTCATTTATTTCAAAACCTGTATGACTTACTTTCTTCCATGTAACACCAAAGAAGATGTTTTGAAGAATGTTTATGCTGCCCTTTCCATGGTGAATAGATTTTCAGTTAATATTGATTTAAATTTCATTCTGTTCTTCACATATTTTTATCATATGGCTTCAGAAGTCTTGGAATAGAGCCCATGAGATTTATTTATTTATGAAGCATGATGGTCTTGGTCACTGTTCATTTTCATTGTATTGAAAGGAGCAGCATGTACATTTACTATTTTGTGTTCCACTACAGAAAGAAAGACTTGAGGGAGAGTAAATAATGACAAAAATGACATTTTGTGCACTGATTATCCTATTTCAGTTACTAAAAATGAATTTTTTTTGTTTTATTTTTTTTTTAGGGAAAAACATACACTAATGAAAACATGATTTAAAAATACTTTGTAGATACGCAGTATTTATAATACCAGAAGGAGTTGTTGTACATTTACAGAGCCATCTTGTCATGATAAAGAGCTGATTTTGTGTCTGTTTGTCTCATCCAGGCTGAATGCCCAAAGACTGAGTGTTTTGAGTCTCTGTCAGCGATGGAGCTAGCTGAACAAATCACTCTTCTCGATCACATAGTCTTCAGGAGCATTCCATATGAGTGAGTAGAGCATCAACAACACAGTGCAGAGAGATGCAGACCTCAAGCCTCAAAGACACCAGAGATTAATGCACGAACAAATCTGTGCCAGCCTTACTGTACATACTCATTATGGGCTTCAAAAAGGCTTGTGTGTTTATGAGAGAAGAAGCCTCTGCAGATGCACATCTATCACAATACACTGACTGTGTTCTTGCTGTAGGGAGTTCCTGGGCCAAGGATGGATGAAGACAGACAAGACAGAGAGAACTCCATACATCATGAAGACAAGTCAGCACTTCAATGATGTGAGTATATTATATGGAAATATCCATCTGCTACCCTCTTAGGATACTGAAGTAAAAAAGCATAACCCTGGCTTGTTTATAAAAATGTCTCTCTCTTTCTCTGTGTAGATGAGTAATCTCGTGGCCTCTCAGATCATGAGCCACACAGATGTGGGCTCTAGAGCCAGCTCTATTGAAAAATGGGTAGCAGTGGCTGATATTTGTCGCTGTCTCAACAATTATAATGGTGTCTTGGAGATCACGTCTGCCCTGAACCGGAGCGCCATCTACAGGCTAAAGAAGACTTGGGCTAAAGTGTGCAAACAGGTGAGAAATGCCGAGTGAATACTGTGCTGTAATGTTTTATGTAGGTTATATCAGTATGCAAATTCATAAATTATTTACCGCTGTTGTGTCTCTTCAAACAGACTAAAGCACTAATGGACAAACTTCAAAAGACTGTGTCATCTGAGGGAAGGTTTAAAAACCTGAGGGAAACTCTAAAAAAGTGAGCTACTGATACATTTTGAAACAGCTACATTATTATTACATAATTTATGACTTGTTTTTGACCTCATTTCTGTCTTTCTGCAGCTGTAATCCACCTTGTGTTCCATATCTGGGTATGTACTTGACAGACCTCGCATTTATCGAAGAGGGAACACCAAACTTCACAGAGGAAGGTCTGGTTAACTTCTCAAAGATGAGAATGGTAAGAAATTATGTAATATCCTGTATAATTTGCTCAGGGATTAAAATACTAATCAATGTTTGTGTATCTTTAGTATCTTTGATACTGTGTGGGTAGACTAATAAATCATGACACTTTGACTGCAGATATCTCATATCATACGAGAGATCCGACAGTTCCAGCAAACTCCCTACAGAATTGAGCACCAACCAAAGGTTAGACAAATAATTCATATTCAGATCAAGTTCTGACACCTCTCCATGCATCAGTCCTGCTTCAATAACATTACTGTACGTTATTTGATTAATCTCAGCCATGCATTCAGACAGTGTGTCATATGTACTGTTCATAATATTTGACTGTGCAAAAGTGTAATTTATTTTATGAATGTCTGTATTTTGTAGATGCTATTAATTGCAATCAGTGCTTGTTAAATCATGTATATATTATGTTATATATAGTTGATTACAAGTTACATATTGTGAGGCTTTATTTAGACAAAAGCTACACAAAAGCCATGTTTTTCGTGTTTTTATTTGTATTACTTCTATAATCTATTATTTTACATATTAATTGTATTTGTTTAAATAAGTATATGCACATCCAAGAAATTAATACTTTTATACAGCAAGAATGCATGAAATTGATCAAGTGACAGTAAAGACATATTACAAAAGATTTCTATTTCAAATAAATGCAGTTCTTATGATTTACATTTTATAATATATTAGAATAGAAAACTGTTAAATTGTAAAAATGTTTAAAAAATGTTAAATTGTAATAATATTTCACAATATTAGTGTTTTATTACCGCATTTTAAGATCAAGTAAAAGCAAATGTGTTGAGAATAGAAGATGCATCATTCAAAAATGTAAGAAAAAAAAATATTTCAGTGGCAGTGTTAACCATAATGTGACGTCCATAAGGTTAACTATAATGTGTCATTCATTATGATTATATTTGTGCTTTGTACATCTTGCCAGAGGTTTCGAGAGCTGCTCAACTTATTTTTATTTAGCTTTGTGTGTTTGTGTGTGTGTGTGTGTGTGTGTGTGTGTGTGTGTGTGTGTGTGTGTGTGTGTGTGTGTGTGTGTGTGTGTGTGTTTATGTGTGTGTTTGAGTGTGTGTGTGTGTGTAAGAGATTGTTATATATCTTATGAAAAAATATGAGCATATTGGACTTCAGATGAATCATGGCAACCTGTACTTTCTATTGTTTTTATAAACTGCTTTAAACATGTATTATGCAATCTAATTCCACTCTAATTTGTAATCATGTAATCTATTGTTTTCGTGTCCAGGTCACACAGTATCTTCTGGATAAGACCTTGATTATGGATGAAGACACACTGTATGACTTGTCTCTCAAGATTGAACCCAGGCTTCCTGCATGAACTACAACCTCAGTACCTGGCAGCTTGCATCTAGATGTGCTTCTCACTCTTGGGATGTTTTGAAGGCATGAAGCATGTCTATTGTTTGAGAAAGAGGGATGTTAGGGAGGAAGGAAAATTTTCCATTTGAAGTAAAAGTAGAGAGTCCAGGTTTGGAGGAGAGTATTGAACAGTGCTCACCACCATAATGTCCCCTGAAGGGTGACTTTTATCATGGAAGGAATGAAGGATGAAAACTGGCCACTGTCAGAGGTCAGGAGTCATGAGTGAGTTTCAGGGTCGAGCAGATGGATTCAGTCTAAATTGTGAAGAGAGTGGTTGAAGATATGTAGCATGTACAGAAGTAGAGCTATTAGCCAGATCTTATGTAGTGTATTGTGGCCTCCCTGGGCCTGTGGCCCTTGGCACATCCCCTCATTGGTAATGGTAGTGACTTTGTGCATGAACTAGACTGTGGGTTTGCTGTGTGCTTTGCCTCAACTTTACACTCCATGTGCTCTCCTATCTGCCAACAGCTGGATAAACTGAACCAAAATGCCACATGAAGAATGCCACATTTAAAAGATACATCAGACTTCTAAGTAATGGGAATGTATAGTAGCTTTTTTAAAATACTAACCAGTTATAGATGATATTGATATTTCGTAATAGCCCCTGAAGCTATATGAGCTCTTTAAAAATCAGTTGCTTATTGTGCCTTCTCACAGACACTTGTAAATGAAAACCAATGTCTCAGCAATGCTTAAAAGTTTGGATATTATTGGCCTGTGTAGCAAAGTGATGACAGAATGGAGATATTCAAACTATTTACACTAATAAATACAAGTATACTGTAAATTAGCATTTTCTGCTCAAATTCAGCATTAAGGCCTGTTCACACCAAGGGCAAAAAAGACATAGTTTTAAAAATCATTCTAAATCAAGAGCAGAGTCCATGCCACAAGGACCGATATTGTTGGGATCCACAGCTTATAAATGATAAAAACATCGACAGTCAATCAGAATAGCCTACATCCTGCTTTAAAGAGCTTGAGCATTTTAAGATGCAGGCAACATAACTGCAGCTTTAATACAATAAACACCGTTAACATTGTGCTTTGGTTATTCGTTTTTGGTGTGAACAGGCCTTAATTTTAAAACATCGTACTTTAATACCCTCAGCGTGCAGATATAATCCACTTACAGTAGGTTGCATCATCCATGCATTACAAAGTACAAGTTGACATACTGTATGCTTGTGCAACGCAAACCTTTTCTGGTCTGATTTTACAGTAAATTGAGGCTTTGCCTCCCCCTATTGGAGGAAAAGTTTATTATTGTTGAATGATTCTTAACCAAATCTGACTCACAAGTTCTTCAATAATCATTGTTTTCCTGCTTTTTAATGTAATGACCCCACTGGTCAACTATCCAGAAAAGAGGGTCGCTTCATAATTTGCATGAAAAATTCAGTGATCGCATGTTTGGAAATTGCATTGCAAGACATGTTTTGTGGTCATGTGTCATTCAGCTGCTGTGTAGCCTCTTTTAAACTCTCTAGAAACCTCAAGTAAAACAGATACATATATTTATCTTCTCATCTGACTGCACTTCTTTATCTAAATACTTTGATCATAATAGCTGGAGATTTCATATGCATAGACTGGCAGGGAACTGTCAAATTGGCCATAAATATATATCTACCACTGTGCTGTATGAAGACAATGTTGTTTTTGTCTGATCTTTCCTTTCTTCGGAGTGGGATGGATTTCGATTCTTTAGGTGCAAGCGTGTGAAAGGCAGGAGAGCTTGTAGGTGTGAATGTGATCTCAGAGGTGAGTGGGTTGGAAAGGTGTGAGTTACACTCTCATCAATGTAGCGTTGTTATCTTTAAAACAAGTGTGAATCAGTAGTATTTATTTCCTGGCATATTTATTTGACCCTTTTTGTATATAGTGTGTCAATATGGGTTTATGATATAATGTGATTTTTGTCCCCATCCATTACCATGTAATATTTTAATTTCTGCAAGCACTTGTGTAATTGTTATATTTTGCTAAATGTGTTAAGAAAAATGTAGCATAACTGATTAATTTACAATCCTTTGTCCTTTTTCTTTCTTTTTTATGGGTTTAGTGTGTTGTGCACACAGAATTGTTGCTTTGGTATGTTGCATGTCTTTGCATGTTCAGGTTGGATTCCTTCTGTGAAATCTGCTTTTTGTACAAACTATTTTTCCTCCTTATTTTATCACTGATTCTCTTGGAGACTGTATGGCTTCTGTACTTAAATTCCATGCTTTCATTTCAAATAAACAAATTAAACAAACAATGGAATCTACGATAAATTACTAATCAAACTATAGATAAGATATCAAATCAGATAGATAAATACATCCATGATACATCTCTCTTGTTCCACCAACTCCAAAGGGTGCTATTGTATTGACATCTGGTGACTGAGACTGCCATTTGAGTATCGTGAACTCATTGTCATGTTTATGTTTCTCATCAGTTCTCTAGTATAAATCGGTCTCTTCAGAAGGGTGTGGAATGTGAACAAATTATTTGAAAACTAGAGTGTTATTAGTGTCCAGGCACTAATGTCAAGGTCTCTCTTTCTGCTCATAATCCTAGAGAGGAAGGGGGGGATGAGCACCAGATAATGCACAAGCTCTTGGGTTGTGCAAATCAAATACCAGTTTAACTTTATCCCTCACACACTGTCCCACTAAACAAGTGAGCTTTATATATCATCTGTAGCCACATGTGACAAAGTACAACATTTAAAAGGGTATTTTCTCTGAAAATGGAGACATGTAATTGTAAAGCTTTTTTTAGCAAATCTAAACACATATTGTAAAATAATGGCCACGCGATGGACTATGGTGGGTGAAAGGTAAACATATGTATGTATAAGTATCATAGTCACCAGCTGTGTACAGTATCACTGGCACATGACTGGAGGTTTCCACTGGTTAGGGAGAACTCAAGGACACAGAGACGTGGCGTCATGCTGACAGATGAAATAGGATTGGCTGGAGAGATGAGCTCTTATTTTAAGCACAGGCCCAGTGTGGTCTCACACTACAGAGAACAGTCTGCTGTTCTGAAGTCTGAGACCCCTTCAGTCCTACAGGTGAGTACAATAAAGCATTCGCTTTAACAATCATTTGTATTTGTATAGCTTTATTTATTGACAGAAATGTAGAGAAACCAGGGAAGCTAGATTTTGGCAGTTGCAACAGTGCAAAGTATTTTTTATGACAGTCTGGTTCTGATACTAATCTGTTAACTAATCTGAAATGAAACCGAAGTTCATCTCTTTATCCAAAATGACTGCTTATAATTAAAATCATGTAAAATAATGTGATTTCCATTTTCCTATGTTTATATAATGCACACCATTACATTCTCAGAAGGCTCTAGAAGTTTGACCATCGCACAACCACCTTGTCTTATTGTAAGCCCCTCTACATGGTCACTGGTCATGTGATTATTGTAACATATTCCGGCAAAGTCTGCACACCATTGTGTAAAGACCATTTGCTGTGGATCTAATGTCAGCTGTAACACTGTAGACAGCATTGACCTCTTTGGCATACAGCTAAAATATTGGGAACCACTAAGAACATAAATTCCTCATATGGACCACAAACTGAGTATTTTGTAAAGAAGCTGGATAGTGATAACATACTAGTTAGGATGAAAAAACAGGATTAGCAAGCAGACATGGACTCTCTACTAAAAAATGAATGGTGTATTTAGATTTTTAAAACAACATTTGCTGAAGAGTTGTGCCTATAACTAAAGTTTTGTGTAAGATTTTTCAAGAATGTTTCGGTAAAATTTTAGAAACCTGACAACTGGAACATAGCCTACATGTGACACACGGGCTGCACTGCGTGGTACTGGAGCATGTGAAATATAAGCTGGCATATATTACTCGGGCATCAAGTTCAAAGCCTATGTATATTTGGATACTCCTCAGTGGAAAAAGTCAGCATGCACTGTATGTCAGAACACAGAAGTTGCTCATTTCAAACTACTGTATCGACAAGTAGAGCACTTTTGATTAACACTGATTCATTCAGTCACATTGTCATAATTTAAATGTCATAATTTATTTTCGGACCAGAAATAAAAAGTATTTTGTAATGTTTTCTCATCATGTTTATCCATTCACTGAAAGTCCACACAACCAAGATTTGTATGCGTCAAACTTGGTAAAAGTAATCCATATGAAACGAGTGGGTTAATTGAAGACTTATTAAATTTTCGAAGACAGATTAAATTTAGGCTTTTATTTAAGTAAACAGAACACTGAGCAAAGCTCTAGAAAACACGCCGAGCTTTCCTTATTTCATGAGATGTGTTTTGATCATTACTCTTTGATGTGTGAAAATCTTGGTTTGCATGTACTTTCAGTGGACAGACAAAAATGATGAAGGATATTTTAAAAATCTTCATTTGCTTTTCAAAGATGAATAAGAGTCTTTTGGAATGGTTTGGAGTTTGGAAAGCCATGAGTGAAAGCATTGTCATTTCTGGGCTACCTTTAATTTGTTTTATCTAAGACATTAAGTAAGTAAAGTAAATGAATTGTTGAGTAAACCAAACGAATAAAAAATATAAAGGTACAAGAAATGTTATTAATATCATTAAAATTAATTCACAAAAAATCATTGCTATCGAGTTTCGAATCATGGCTCCATGACCTTCTGTTTCCCACTTTGCTTCCTGTCACGTCTACACTGTCCTACACTAATAAAGTAAAATAAATAAATAAAATAAAATGCCAAAAATAAATCTTTAAAAAAAGGATTACTCAGTCACATAAAAAACAGTTTATTTTACCTGACCATACATTTTTTAACACAAATTATTGCTGTCCTCTGCTCTAAAGTTAAAGTTGGTAAGTGGCTGAGTGGTGAGGATGGCAAGCATGTTCACTCGAGTGCTGTCTGGACGCAACACGGCTGTGATCATGGCCAGCCTGGGTGCAGGTTCCCTGGTATCCAGCTATATCATGACTGAGTCAGGAGTCTCTGCTGGGGAGAAAAAGAAGCTGTACCCACCCAGGTGAGTAGGAAAGATGACTTCACTTAGTTTCCCGTTATCCTGAGGACTTAGTTTCCAGTTAACCTTGGTTTTTATCTTTCCAAGTGCTGACTACCCAGACCTGCGCAAACACAACAACTGCATGGCTTCTGTCTTGACTCCTGCTATTTATGGCCAGCTGAGGGACAAGCTGACCCCCAATAACTGGAGTCTTGACCAATGCATTCAGACTGGAGTGGACAACCCTGGTCATCCCTTCATCAAGACTGTGGGCATGGTGGCTGGTGATGAGGAGAGCTATGAGGTACAAAACTGGGCCAAATGTCAGTAAAAATTGGCTTTAGAGGATATTAAAATCATCAATAACACAATTATGAGACATAATTCTCATAATAAGGCTGCCTTCACATGCTATTGGAAATTTCCTACTTCCCACTTCTGAAGGTGTAATTACGAGTTTGCAATGTGCACCAAATAGTTGTGTATATATGTAAATAAATGCCTGTAACAGCAAGAAAAAAACTTATAAATATAATAAATTATATAATAAACTTTATACTACAGTTTCTCCACCATGTTTAAAGTTTATATCCCACTGTGATGGGACAAAGCCTCTCCATCACTCTCACCCAACTGGCAAACTCAGGTATCAGAAGTATCTCTGAGTGTAAATATGACTTGAAAGGCTGTTCATGTCTAATTTCCAACTATGAATATTTATGGTAATTCCGATAGCACATGAAGGCAACATTAGCCAGGAAAAATTGAAATGAGGAGCAACAGTGCTGATGATATTTAATAAAATTTTGGATCCATTTTTGGACTTTTAAATACCAATATGCTTGAAACAAGAGTTTCCTGATCCAAATTCTTTATCCAAATTATCTGCTAAAATGTAAAATAATGTTTGTTGTGCATTTTAGTGCATCATTTCCTACTTTTTGTTTCATTTATATAACTTAAAGTCTTAAAATCAACCTTAAAAATATTCACTATTATTTAAAATATAAATTTTAAGCCAACAAAATTAAAATTGACAAGTGACAAAATTATGATTTATCTTCTTGTCACAGGCACAATTTGCCTAAAAAATCTTTATGAGGCTCCTAGTGGCAATGATTCATGTAATCATGTAATTTCATTGTATACTGAGTTATGTTTTGGACTGTGGTCACTGTGAGTATAGTTTGAAGAGAGCAATGTTATAGTCAGTTGAATAGACAAAGGAATTTGTGTTCATTTTATAATACAATAAGAGAAGATAATTATTTAATTGTCCATCAAAATGAAGTACTTCGACATAAATACAGTACATGCAGATGAACTTTGTCATTGACTATGGCTGTGATCCTCAGGTTTTTGCTGACATCTTTAACCCAGTCATTAAGGACAGACACAATGGTTATGACCCTACAACCATGAAGCACCCAACAGACCTGGACAGCTCAAAGGTAAAGGTTCCTCTGTTGTCTTTGGTTCTGAAACTCATTCCATCAAGGGCTCATGCAAGGTGAGATCTGTCTCAGTTTAGTTACACTGAAAACTGAATGTCTCTACCGATGGCCTCTGAACAGATCACCTCCGGGATGTTTGATGAGAACTATGTGCTGTCATCACGTGTGCGCACGGGCCGCAGTATTCGTGGGCTCAGTCTGCCTCCTGCCTGCACTCGTGCTGAACGCCGTGAGGTGGAGCGTGTGGTGGTCCAGGGTCTTTCTGGTCTGAAGGGTGATCTGGCGGGCAAATACTACAGCCTGACAGAGATGACTGAGCAAGAGCAGCAGCAGCTGATTGATGTAAGTACACACCAGAAACACATTTCAGCATAAGCTCACTGTAGGCAAATGACTATGGAAGCAGACACAAATACATCAGTTGCATTTATCCAGTTTTTCAAAGTTTTCAAACTTCACAGACCTCCACCCAGATATAAAATCATACTAATTAAAAATAGTATCTTATATAATAATTTTTCTATATTTTATATCATATCTGCAGATCACCTGCAGTACTCACACTCAAAGTTTGCGTTTGTATAGTTTGCTAAAGTGTGGGTATAACATAAGCACATTGAAACAGAAAAGAAACTTAAAACTGTTTCAGACATTTAAAACTTTTTTTTTCTTTGGTATTACTGATGGATTTTAAGATACTGAATAAAACATGAAGATATTTTGAGCTTGTGTTTAACCACAGACTTTATTTCAGGCTTTTGACTTCAGAATAATGGAACTGGTAGTGCTAAAATGCTAAAATGCTGCATTTCCAGGTTTTGGCCTACGTAAATACGTCATCCCTGCAGCACTCTATTCTGTCTGGTATATAAACATAGTAATTCTGTTCAGCAGAAACACTTATGAAGCTGGTCATTCCGGAATAAACTTCATATTTGCTGGTTTAGCTATTATTAGGGACACTAGCCAAGTATCCATAACATGACACATGCTCGTCTTTTCATTAGGGCCGTTGCATATTGTAATTCTCTAACAAACCTCACTGCTCTTGTTTTATGATGGCCTACCAAAGGAGCATTTTCTTTTTGATAAGCCAGTGTCTCCTCTCCTCATCGCATCTGGTATGGCTAGAGATTGGCCAGATGCTCGTGGGATTTGGTAAGACTGAAGAACTACTGAACTGTTGGTAGAGCATAGCACTACATTCCTATAGCACATCCTTTACTAGTCACCCATAAGCTGGCTCAGATATTCTCACCTAAATCTCTGTTTGAAAATCCTTTTTTGGCAGCTGTATTCCAATTCCAGAGAGGCATTTTATACATAATGAATGAATGGCTAGATACTCAACAACTAAGAACCAGAGAGAAAGTTATCAGGAGATATTTTACCACACTGAACCAGTCCAGACTTCCCTTTCTTTTTCTTTCTTGATTGAAAATTCCAGGACCACTTCTTGTTTGACAAGCCCGTATCACCCTTGCTGACTTGTGCAGGAATGGCGCGGGATTGGCCCGATGCCAGAGGCATCTGGTATGGTGCATGAGGTTTGCATCACCAGAGGGCGCTTATAGAGAGCATGTGCTTGTGTGTGTTACATAACCGGGCGTCTTAATGGGTGTCTGTTTTTACTGAGCGATTCATTGTTACAATATTAACCCTAGAACAACTAGTATACATGGAATCAAAAGCTAGCTGACATTCATGGATCCCGCTGCAAAAAATTAAGGCTGAATAAAAACAGTTTTAGCAGAATTCCCTGAATGCATTTTGTCTTCACGTCTAGGCACAACAATGAAAAAACATTTTTAATCTGGATCAATGAGGAGGATCACACCCGTGTCATTTCCATGGAAAAGGGTGGGAACATGAAGAGAGTGTTTGAGAGGTTCTGCAGAGGACTGAAAGAGGTATCACTGTCAAAGCAATCAGCCCCAAAAAATGCATATTGTCTGTGAATTCAATTGATATGAGGTCAGTTAATGAAGTTTGTTTCTCCCAGGTCGAGAAATTGATTCAGGAGAGAGGCTGGGAGTTTATGTGGAATGAACGCTTGGGCTACATCCTGACCTGCCCCTCTAACCTAGGCACCGGACTGAGAGCTGGAGTCCATGTCCGTCTGCCCCTCCTGAGCAAGGTGCTAAATCTAACATAGTTCAGTTTAATCTGAAACTGATTTCCCAATGCCAAGGTCATGGATTAAATTTCCATCAAAAATGATCAAATGAAATGCATACATGCTAAGAATTTATGTTAAATAATCTACTGAAAGCCGCCTTCTAATTAGAAAATGTCCTCTATTTCATATACTCTTCTGAACAGGACTCACGCTTTAATAAAATTCTGGATAATCTCAGGCTACAAAAACGTGGCACAGGAGGCGTGGATACTGCGGCTGTGGGGGACACTTTTGACATTTCCAACCTTGACCGTCTAGGCAAATCTGAGGTAAACAGCACATCTTTGATAAGTGTCTTAACCCGTGCAAATGCATTCAATTGGATAAAAATAGCAAATTCTGCAAATAAAAAGTAGACATACTTCGAAAGATTATGTGAGATGTTTTATCAGATGTTAGTAGTGTAGAATAATGCAAATAAAAACAGTTTTTCAATATGTTTGTAAAAATTATATATCAAAGACATATGTAGCCAGTTATTAAATCCAATTTTATTTGACATTGCCTTTCAGGTTGAGCTCGTTCAGTGTGTGGTTGATGGTGTCAACTACCTGATCGACTGTGAAAAGAAACTTGAGAAGGGCCAGGATATCACCATCCCTCCACCAGTATCCCAGTTCAAGAAATAATGGCATCCTTTTGAGAGGAACTGAGAGCTAGGCAGCTGAGAGATCTGTAACCTGTTATTTATGACGTCTGCAGGGAACTCAACTGAATAAATTATTCATATTTTAATTCTGTCTTGTGGGATCTTTAAAATTAAGGCTGGAACACACAACATAATTTTTTACCACAATTTTTGCCCTGATTTTGGAGGCATCTACTGTACACCACACTCAGAAAAACACAAAAGCTAGGATGGTACTTTTCAATAGGGACAACTTTGTACCTTATTTATCCTTAAAAGGTGCATATTAGTACTTTAAAGATACATATTTGTACCTCAAGTAAATATCAGTTCCTTTTGAAAGGGTACCACCCCAGAGACAGATTTTGTACCTTTTTTTCTGAAAGTCAAATCTTTTTGCCAAACGTCAGATCTAGTCTGCAGTCTGATATTGGGCATTCAGAGTTTAGTTTAGTCTATTTTATTTATTTAACAGGGACCTTATGTAACACAGTTGTTGTGCCATAGCCTAGAAGCTCATTTGAATCTTCTGGCTGGGAGGATATTATTTAAAATTACAACACTACATTACAATCAAAAAGACAGAAAGAAAGAGGATTTTAGAACACATATTGCTTTCATTTGTTGTGCACTTCAAGAACAATTAGACATAACAAGATCCTGCACACTGATCTCAAATAACTGGTTGATTTATTCCTAAAGAATCAGTAGCATCACGCACACAAAACATTCTCTCTGGTTCACCAGCAGATGGCAGTATGTTAACATGTGATGAACACATGCAGAAGGCAAACACCATAAAATGTGTTTTCCATAATAACATTTACTGTTGTAATAAATTGAATATTATAACCCAAATGTAGCGTATTGTATAGATAATTTATCACGGTGATAATACCAGTTTAAGAGTGTTATTTACTCTCAAAATGTATAGCCTATACAACAAAATCTTTTTTAAGTTGTATTTTATTGTTTTTAACAATTAAAAATGTAACTTTTTACAAATATATATTTAAAAAAAAATAAACATAACAGACAAACATAAATGACTGAAAAATATTCAACCCACCTATAAATACTTGCATATTAATGTACGTTCACCTATGGTAATTGCTCAAACCTAGAATGCGATGAATAATTTAGCTTTTCTGTTGCTTAGTTCTGTTTTAATTTAGGCTGTTTTGAGATCATGGCATGTAGCCTGTCCCAGCCTGAGATGGGAGAATCCTCCTGCTGGTCACGGATGTGTGCTCTGGGTGGATAAAGATGGCATCCTGCTGATGTCTGTGACCTTCATGGTGGCTTACTCCTCTGCCAGCCACTGATTTCTGATTTAGTGCTGCTCTTGTCAGGAGCTGAGGTGCTTTCCATGCACTGACAGAGCAACTCAAGGGCAAGTGTGGACAGGTTGGGTGAATAAAGCAAGCAAGGAAAAGCAGGGAATGGCTTTTGTGCATTAGAAGTGCATTGTGTATTTTTTGATAAGGTTATGGCATAATTTTTGTTTTGATGACCATAATCAGATACATGGGCAAAGTGGAGCATGCACATGCAGTCTTCATTTCATTCATAACTCAAATCTCATCTTTGTGCATATATCACTGATTCATTACACTCATATCCATGGGACCATGTTATAAAAAAAGAAGAAGAAGAACGTCTTCAGTGGCCCTAAGGGCTGACTATTAACTGAAAGTAGATTTTTCAACGAACACTTTTGACAAAATCTCATTAATTCCATTTAAAGAATCTCCTAATTGTCATTATATTCTGTTTTAATCATGAGACACTTGTGCGTTTTGCTTAAAGTGATGAAATACACCAGTGAACAGAGCATGCGTTCACAGGGGGACCAGAGAGGCAGAGGGTCTCTCAGAGCAGATGCTAAAACTGATGATGATGGATGTCTACATGGAAACTGTTGAATGATCAGGGGAGGCTTGTGTAGATTCTGCATTTTCCATTGTTTCATGAAATCTTATATGCAAATTTACTGGGACAATTAGTTTCACATCAGTGCAGGGCAGCACTCTGCGAGTGGCAATTTCAGATTTCGCTTTTTACCATGTGTTTTATATCATATGCTTTTAAAATATATATGTAAAAAAAGAGTGAACTAGTTTTATCTGTTGTGACAGGCATTACAGTAATTATTTGAAATATGGTTACATTTGACCAGGTCTGTCTGAGTCTTCTGTCAGCTGATAAAGGCGATTGCTGAAGTGACAGTAGATGGTTCTTCTCACAGCTCAAAGGAATCTTTGCTAAATGTGACACAGTCTTGGTATTGTATCAGAGAAAAGATCAGGCAGATGTTTGTGGGCTGTTCCACCTCCCCAGTGGTAACGGTTACAAACCACACAAAGAGATCAGGAGAAAAAACATGCCACACTAATTGGTTACAATTTTGCTTTAGATATTTGTCTGCAAGGGGCTACAATCAGATATGAATACATCCCTACAGACTTATTGCAACTGAAATTTATGAATGCAGTAGTAATGTGCAGTATCATAAGCTATCTCTGTAAAATGTGCTGTAAGCTATATCTACAATTATGTTGGTGCTTTACTGCTATAGAAAAAGCAAAGGGTCTTGAGTAGCGTGTCTTACGTTTCCCAGATTTCCCAAGGACCCTTCAAGGAATGTTATGCTTCTGTTTTATCTGTCCAACTGATGATCCAGGGTAGACGACCACTAGTATTTACATTTTCCCAAAAGCTGTAAAATCTTGAATTCTAGAAGAATAATATCACCTAAAAATGAAACAAAATGCCATAATTTGCTCATCTTAATGTCGCTGCAAATCTTTCCTCAGGGGAAGATAAAACAGAAAATATTTTATAAAATGTTGAACACTGACTGTCATTGTTGGAGAGAGAAAAAAGTATTTTTTTTCAAAATATTTTCTTTTTGTATTCCTCAGAAGAAGGACAAATAAGTTTAAAATTACATTTGTTTTCATTTTAGGTGAACTATCCCTTTAGGAGGTCTTTTAGGAAAGCCTTTTAGTCAAGTTGTTTTTTTTTTATTTATTTTTTTATCTTGACCATAAAACTAAAATTAACCATTGCATCAATCTAAATGGTTATGTTTGTTTAAAATATTTTGAAACATATTGCAAACAATTTTCAGTGTTGTGAGGATATATTAGAATGTATCACTGGAAAATATGTTGCGTTGACTATCCAAATGACCATGATTATATCCTTGATCATGAAAAGGTTAAAATAACCTATAAAATAAGGCTCAAGATTTGTGTCAGGCCATTCTTATTTATATGTATGATCATTTTGTCTTTTTACTTAATGTCAGGGGGTAAATATTTACTCCCATTGACAACATGGCAAGGTCAAGCAATTCTGTAGAGATGGGGTAAAAATCTGGACAAATGATTCATGCACTTGAGCATTGTTGAGCGTCTCTGTTGAGCAAAGCATGTTTTTCCAGAATGTTGCTTTAGAAAAAAAGAGAAAAAAGCGCTAAATTATAACTTAAGACAAAACATATGTTTGAATTCCAAATTATCGGTCCATAACCCTAAAATATGTGGACAATTTTCATTTTGAGCTATATTTTTTTGTTTCTTGCTCCTTCACCTTAAAAAATGCATATGAACTTGGCAATTGAAATTCTTAAAATGATTTTATTCACCCACTTACATAAACTTTCCCAATTCTGTTGAATTTGGTAAGATAAACATTTACAAAAACCATATTCCAGTAATAAGCACAGACAATAAGTTAAAACATGTCACAAACATACCAGCAGATAACAATTTTTTTTTCTTATCTACACAAACACTCAAGTTCATTTTGCTTTATGTAAACAACTTCCTGTTGATCCTGGTTGAAATTTTACATGCATCTGAATCTGATTATTTGGAAATTGGCTCTCACTCCAACGTGTTCAGTTCTGTACCTGAAAAATCACTCCAACGTAGTACGTGCCGTAGAACAATCTGTACATGCCCACATGTGGTCCTTAATAACGTGTCCTTTTACATTTAGTTTAGTTTAAAATAATATCACCAATCAGCGAAATAAATATGCTTGCAGTTGTTCTTCATATATGAATGAAGAGTCATATAAATACTCATAAATAAATAAGTCGCCGTTATTAAAATCAATAGCTATGAAAACCAAATAAAAATGACCGAATCCAACACATAAATAAATTACATACATTTCAAGCATTAAAACTATTACTAGATTTTACATCTGCTGTATATAAGCATTGTCTGGGGTTTGTTTGGGTCCCATCATCCAGTAAGGCTGCCAATTTGTAATTTCACAGTTATAACCTCATATCCTGAGTGCTCCGTGACTGTTTTTCAGGAATACTTGGGGTTTGCCGTGACAGAAAAGACGTCTTGGATGCTCAAATTAGGTGAAACTCATGGAAACGGTGTGCTCAAGTGCTTTACGGCGCAGCGAAGCGATACTAGTCCCTCTCCACATGTCACTGTCCGGCGAGCTGCACAGCTGAGGGGAGCCGCTCACACTCGTTGGACCCGAGAGTGAAGCGGGCACCATCCCTGGAAATGTGGGTTGATACAGATGCGATTGAAGACCGGAACCATTTGACGATAAGCTGCTGGAAAGGCCCATGGAGTTTGGTGGGGGGCCGGCTCCAAGACTGCACTGGGACAGGGACTGCGCCATCGCCTGCTGTCGGCCTAGCGCAGGCGGTATCTGCAGCTGTGAGACTCCAGGCATCCCGGCCGTGGCCCAGCGTGTGTCGTTGGCATGAAAAGAGCAGAGACTGTCGCCCATCGCAGCCGCAGACGGAAACTGAGGCAGACCGTGTGTTGGCAGCAAAGTGCCCGGCGCCCGGAAAACATTGGTTGTCTTCTTGCGCTTCTTCCATTTTGCGCGTCGATTCTGGAACCACACCTGGAAGGATAAACAAAAACAAACACTTAGAAAGTCACGCGATTCGTTGGTGAGTAGCCTATGAATTATAGTTGTATAGCCTAGGCTACTTTTACAACTTTCTTGCACAAATATTTTGCTAGGATATAGGCTACTAAACTGCATATAGGCTAACACATATTTATTTGATTTGAATTCTGAAATTAATAAAAAATAATTGTGTTGAAATAAATGAATAACATTTAATAAATAAAAACATAAATAAAACATATAGGCTAGATTACCGCACAATTTCTTGCAACAGCTTAGCCTAAGTTTGTGGGTAAAAGGCGAGCATTAATTTTTTGTTATGCAGATTTGAGCCACTGTAAATTTGTGGGCTTTGTACAATGGTTCTTCATGAATGCTGAATGTTATAAACATGCACCTGCTTGTTTTTTGTAGACGCTATATAAAATTTTAAATATTATGCTACTGTCTTCACCGACAACTAGCCATGATATAACATGGGGGAAGGTCATTTCAAGACAAAAACAGACCAAGCAATTTCTATGATGTTTTGCAGACAGCTGGCGATGAAGTCGTTATAGCTGATGGCACATTCTAGGAGACTGATAGTTTGATGGCCTCCGTAATTCATCACTGAACCATAATCATGAATTCATGATGAAAATAAGTGCACAAGCAGGGCTCAAAATGGATATTACCCTTTCTTATTGTTTGGGTATTTTTAACATTTAGCGCTTGGCTCATACGATTTATTATTGACACCTTATTATTTTTTTTTATTATTATTTCTAATTTGCATATTTTTATACTAGCTACTGTTAACGACACAACTCGTATTCAGCTAATAGAAAACGTTTTATAAAGTATTGTCTAACAGGGCATGTATTCTGTTGACGTTGATGACTTGTTTCTTTGACGAAAATTTTGCAAATGTACTATTTTTTTATTTTCGCTTGAGGGCGTGTATTTCACTTTTTTAATGGAATTTTTAACGTTGAATTTTTGCACTGACAACACTGAATGTTTTTACATTTGAAAGTAGGCCTAGCGCAGCGGGCAGCATCGATATTTAGGCTACCTATATTTTGTGCATCTTTTTTTTTTGAGGGAGAGAGCTTATTATTATTATTGAAGGCATACATGCAATGCATACAATAAATTGTTGCGGATCTTTAGAAAAATATCATTTTCATCATATCATTTTTGTTCAGTTTGCTTTCCGTTTATCTTTTTAAGATGTTAATAGCGAGCTGGAAAGCTCCGTTACGATGTCAAAGATGAGCAGGTCCACTCTGTCTCACCTGAACCCGTGATTCCGTTAAACCAACCCGTAATGCAAGTTCCTCTCTCATGAAGATATCAGGGTAGTGTGTTTTAGCAAAGCTCCTTTCCAGTTCGTTCAGCTGCGCTGGAGTAAAGCGGGTCCTGTGGCGTTTCTGTTTCTGTTGGTTTTGCTGGCCACCCGATTGATTATTAGAGTTTTGCTGTTGCTGCTTTTCTTGGTCTTTGGCGTTGACCTGCTGCATTCCATTAGGATTGGATCCCACATTACTTATGTCTTCCCCGGGGAGCAGAGTGGTCCCTTCCACAGTCTCTGTAGCCGAAGTAAGATCGCCGGGGTGTCCAGAGTCAGTCCCCGCTAGTCTGCACTTCAGAGCCTCTCTGTGTCCGAGAAGCTCGGCTGCAGCATCCTTCATCCCTGTGGACGCACGAGTCAAAAATGTAGCATACTCTCCAAATGGCAGGAACATGTAAATATCCACATTAAAGACAGAAAGAACAAAATGTATTTTTAAAATAAATTATAAACTTATTGACATATTTGTTACACAAACAGTTATCAAAAACATTGTTCAGTTTCGCAATCCATCAGAATAAGCTGATAGATGAAAATGTGTAATTAATTTATCTGATAATTAACAAACATTGCAAGTAAAATAAAAACAGATTGAGAAATCAGTTTTGCAATCACATTAGTTCACTAGTTTGAAGACTGAAAAATACTCTAGCTTACAGTGGAGCTGAAGACCGGAGTTTGGTGGCGATAACTCACCGAGGCGAGTATCCAAAAGGTCGGCATGAGAGAGCATTGCGCACTGCTGGAGTCACAACTGCTTCCCAAACTACTCTACAACTTTTAACCCTTTTAAAAAGCGCATAGGGCTCAAATCAAGGAAAGTCGTCAGTGCGTTTAAAAAGGCGGTTCCATGTATTATGCTGTTCTTTAGAGAGATTGGGAGGCGCTTAATAGTTGGATGAGCCCGTGAGCGTCCACAAATGGGAGCCAATCAGAATTGAGGGTTGGAAATGTGAGACAACCAACCACTAAAATCCACAAACCGGCTTCATCTGTAGTTGCTCTCGTTCATTTCAAATCTGATTTATTGCGTCGCCCCCTTATTAGCTATATATTTTAAATGACTTCATAATCATGGTGAAAAACCAGTGAATAATAAATATTTCTGTAGGCTACTGGTAAAAAGAGGCTTCACAAAAGGTGGAAAAGTCTAGACTTAAGCCTATAGCTTACTACTTGACCGACTTGGAATGCAATATTATTCCATCTAAACGCATGGAATAGGGGGCACTTTTTCTAAAGTCACTATTTGGTTGCAGCCCTATACTTTCGAGGCCCTTTGCGGATCGAATGCAGAACGCGGGTCATATTTGCTTGTTTTCGTGTGAAGAGAATGAACACAGGGTTGCTATGGGTGCTGTGAGCTGGTTGTTTTATTACCCTCATGTGAGTTACAGCTTTATTTGAGTGGAATCCATCTATCAAAAACGATGAATTCTTTGAGGCAGCTAACAACACATCCAAGGTACATTTCCAACTAGTCATTTTCAAGACCATTAAGCATTTGAAGTAATTAGTGCCAAATCTATGAGCTTTCATCTCAGTTATTACAGTGAAATCTGAGTAATGCGTGGTAATTTAACTGTGTTTAGATATATTGCAAGAAGGCGTTGTAAATCATGTTTGAAGAATTCTAATTCATTTCGGTAAAGGCTTGAGGTGAAACAGGCTACTGATGCGTACTGATGCCTCAGTTGTATCGATGTTTCATCAGCGCTGACGCAAGTAATTCGACTTATTTAATTCAAACTCGCTGACATACATTGCCTAATTTAATCCATTCAGCGAAAGCACATTCTCCAGGCTGTCAAGTTTTCAGCGTGTTTTTGTATAATCAATCAGTGCTCCCTTCGGTTTCTAGCATGAATGTGCACAGCCAAGCTGTTGGACTACTGAGAGTAGCCTAATTAAGAAACACAAAGGATATGGGAATCTCGAATATCACTAAAAACCCTACAAATGCTGTCATATTTCTGCATACTTTTGCTTTGGGGTCGTCGCGTACTTTCCAGTAATATAGCTTGAATCCAGCTGAATATCAAAGAAAGGCATGGGTCTAAACATCCTTTCAGACCAGTGCAAAATTTTAGACAGAAAATAATCTAGGCTACATAATCACGGCATCATTTTTATATAAAAATATTATAATTTAATATAACGACAACAATAGATTTGTCTGTTTATTATTATTATTATTATTATTATTAATTAATTAACCCATAATTACTGGAGCATGCATTCTTTTCTGGCCCTGCAAGTTGGTGATAGTCAATTATATTGAAATTATAGCTATCTCAACTCCAAATGGTTTGTTATTTGAAAGCTTGCCATTTACAATTTAATTTCAGAAGGAATAATGTCGTTATTTATTATTATTGTAATTATAATTATTATTGGCTGTAAATGTTGCAGCAGTGTTCATATAAAATGTAAACGTGATTTTGAATGTGCTTTAATATAGGCCTACTTCTGGGTGTTATTTTATTATTTTCACAGGACAGTTTCTGTTGATACTTACCGATTCCATCCATGAGGAATTCTTATTTATTTTGTGTAAATGACATTGCGGTTTGACATAAGTTGGATAAAAGGTCCAAAGGGCTCACCATATACCGTGAAACAGCCTAAGTGAATTGGAAAGTAACACAACGGCTCCTGCATTCAAGCAGAAGCGACCCCCGTCGCATCTCATACTGTGATTAGACTCGGTGCCCTCCATGTGGACCCGATTTCAACGTGAGTTTTCTGGGGAGAATACAATTATGGCCCTAAATAAAATAATCAGCATTGGACGGCGATTACCGTAATGAAATGGAGCTTTGGTGTGTCACGGAGTGGCTGGCCTCCATTACGGTCCGTAATGAGACTTTTGGGGGTAAGCACGACAATCATCTAAACATGAAACTGTGTTTACTTCGATGTCCACGTTTGCACTAAAACTTTGTTCTCGAAGTCTAAATGCAAGGTTTAGTCCTGATTTACAGATGCATAATTCAGTTCTGGGCCTTATGCAAGAGGATTAGTCAAGTTTACTCTGACACAAAACCCGTGGAACAGCAATCTTTTAAAATTACTAAAATTATTTAAAAAATCATATTTTGTAATTTGTTTTGTTTGAAATAATCAGTGAAGTGAACTCCGTGTCAAACAAGTAAAGGAACAGGGTGTGGTAACTAATATTTAAGACAATACATATACTGACATTATTCATTTAAGAAAGGCCTTAAGTAGCTTGCGAGAAGGGAGGACTTGGGTCAGTGGTCACTCTGAGTTTTTCCAAATTGGGAACATGTGCTAGTAATTATTAAATTCCAGGATAATCACACTGCTAATGCAATTTAATGCATCAGCAAATTAATACTGAAAATAATTAGTTTCACTGACCTTGTACATTGCAAGACGAGAGTGAAACAGTAATGCTTAAATGCTCCAAACCACTCCCCTTCCATAGAAAACTCGGAGTGAATGAGTCTTATAATTTTCATAAAGCAATAAAAATAGGTACATAAGGCCATCTTTCAAAACGGCGATGTTTACAATGTATCATGTCATTGACAAAATTTTTGAAAAGTGCAGATGAATCTGTGGAAGTGAAAACATCTCGCCTGTGTTGCAATTTTTTTTTTATTGTCTTCGCCTATTGTATTCGTTAAAAAAGTGTTTATTATACATTTACCTGAAGCATTACCCATGTTAATTTAAACTGCATTAAAACTGCTCATTTTGTCAATATGCCAGAAGATTCCCACCCATTCGAACTACCGTGTTCCGCCTTAAAGTTAAGAAAAAAAGAACCCTCGTACTCTGTATGATAAATCATAAAGTCTACAATTTGACTCCTACTGATGATACAAATCCAGCAATTTGCGACCCAGCTGCAAGTCCATTATCTATACAGACCGAGGCGGTTCAGCTCCTTTCTGCTCATTCCACTAATCTCCTGTCTCTACTCCATTTATTTGCCACTTCTCTGCTGCTTGTCCACAAATTACAACTCTAGCGGCTCCAAGATTAATTGATCGTCAATTTAGCTCTAATTCGGACCAAGTCAGGTGGTAAATGGTCTACTTTTACTTGATTGTAACTGAAATGTGTGCAGGTTACGTTGATATATTTTGATTATTTATCAATTACGCACAAACGAGATACATTTATTGAATAAATTGCTGGCTGATTTTTCTAATAGAGTTTGTAGATATCACTTTTAATAATAAATGCGCACTAATAGTTTCTTTCCGGATTTGCTTGCTAGCTTGTCGGAATGACAGCACAAAATACATTTTTCATGAAATCAGCAGGGCGCGTGGGCAAGCTGCCATTAGTCAGGTGCATTATGGGGCAGATCTTCAGTAATGTGTGTTCTTTGCTCAGAAAGCCTGACATACTTTGTCACACTTTGTGTCAGTTACACAAATAATTTCAGTTGTCATTGTTAGCATATACAAAGCTGAACTCACCAAATGAATATCTCATCTATGCTGCTTTACTGCAGCTTTGAAAAAACCCAGATAATCCACTTTGAATGAAGAGATGCCCCAGTGGAGGCATTTTATTCTTATACTGAGGCATATATGTGAAATATAACAAATTGATTTGTCGCTTCTTAATTCAAAGAATGCACTTTTGTCGGCACAAAAGTAGCCATATGATTTTTTTTTTGCATTCTGCTATAGGCAAGATGTAGATCTATGCGTCATTCCTTTCTAAGCATAACGAAAACTAACCATACAAAGGCTATTTTACTGAGTTATTTCTTATGAATAGCTACTGTAGAAAATTATTTGAATATTGAAAACTGTACATAATCTTTCCAAAAAATATATTATTTTATCAAGCCAATACAGGCCTGTTTGTTAGCCTGTAGCACATCTTGCACCAACCTGTAGCAAAGCTACATCTGGGGGCCATTTTAAATTTTTGTGTAATCAAAATAAAATCGATATCACAAATGCGCACATCACGGAGGAGAACCACAACTTGTAAATCCTCTAAATGCGCTTAGCAATGCTTTCATTTCGCCATACCACCCTCTCACCCCATTTGTTCTTCAATAAGAACATATTCATTTGTGTTTATATAACTGCACTGAGACATATGATTCGTCAAGTAATTGCCTAGCACGATGTTATTTTTATCTGAGGGTAGTATAAATGAATTTGGACCACACATCCAGATCGCTGCGCTCAGCGGGCGATGGCTTTTAAACAGAGCTTCGTGTTCATAGGCCTTAAATGGAACTTATTCTTCATCATTAAAATGCACAGGAGAAAAATGACTAAGAAGAAGCGGAGATCGTAAATCGCTTGTTTTGGAAGTTGGTGACTTCACATGAAGTAACAGACACTCCTCCAGGTATGTTTACCATTTCATTTCAAAGGCAACTACAGTAGCCTATATGTGCGCAAAGAAGAATGTCGTATCTATTGATAGCATTTCAATTGCTACTTTATAATCCCTCCGTGTCCTCTTTTTTTCTCATGACCCCTGATTATTAGTATTTTCCTTGTTTTCCAAACTAATAAGTGCCACCATCAAGCACTTGGAGGCTCCCGGAGGCTGCAGACATGCTGCTCGGTGTAATTGATATTGAACGAGCCGGTGGTAGGCGCGAACTGTTGGCGCTGCTGGATAATTTGCAGTTTAATCAGCGATTGTAATGAGAGTCGCTGATTAGGGGCCGTTTGAAAATAAAAGAGAGTTACAAGGAACGTCTGTCAGGGTCCGAAGATAATTCAGAAGTAATTGTCGTGATTAGGGAAAACTGGATGAGTGGCTTATCCTAGTGCACGAAACAACCAAGGAGTGGCGAGATATGACCAAGTCAAAGTAGACTTATATGGAAAAAAATAAATGAAAGACAGCACGCAAACTTAGTAACAGTTAAAAAGATTTACGTGTTACTACTAGTGGAAAACGAACTTTAATGCACGGGCCTTAGCGAGTCTACGGTACATGCCAAATAACAAAATAAAGTACAGTGGGACGCATAAATGCAGAGAGGTGGTTGCACTTGGCATGACGCTTAAATGACAGTTCTCTGTGAGCATATTTTAACTCAAACCCAGCGTGGCTCTTCGGGCAACCAATATGTGCGAAAATGTGCGAAAAAGCACACATCTAAATGCAGTCCTCATGTCCTCGCAGAGAGCGCTGTCTGAATATCAATTACACCATTAGTGCGCATGTGTGTTTGACTGTGGAAGAGAAATTAGTGACGTTCGGAAAGGGGAGAGAATGTTACTGCGGTTACAGCGAGAAGAGCAGGGCATCAGCTGGTGGAAATGAACCATTGTGACACATGCAGCCAGTCTAGTTAACACAAACACACACACACACACACACACACACACACACACACACACACACACACACACACACTCCTAGGACATAAGGAAATCACACACAGTCTGACAATTCAAATAAATGGTCAGGTATTACAAATATCACATTGTGTAATATAGTGCTTTGGGTCTGGAGACTCCAACGTAACCCTAACCTCTTTAAAGCCGCCGGCTTCTCTGCTAGACTATCCCCATCTATCCCGTGTCAATGACTGTCTTGTTGAGAGAATCAGTGAGTAAACAGGACTGACAGAGTAGGGAGCTCAACTGATTACTCATACAAATAGACCACACGAGCACACCAGGCTGGAGATGGCTTTTTCTGCCTCTCTAAGGGTCCTCTGTCCACAAGCTCTCACATTGTCCCGCCATCAATCATTCTGTTGTGCCCTGGATGTTCTATAGAGTCACTTAATATCCTTACCTTCATCTCTTTTATACTTTCAGGGCGATGCACCACAGCCACTCGCCCTTTTCTGTCGGATGAGGCCAACAGGCAACAGATCATGAAATGATTTAGTGAGCCCCTGAAGGATATTATCACATGCTATAAACTACATTGGACATCTTATTTAGAGCATCTCATGCACTAAGATCCTAATATTTTGGAGGCGAGTTGTAGGCTTGCTCCATCCAAATGAGCGGCCAAGACCTAAGGATACAGGCCTACACCAAAATACTTAAATCAAAATCAGATTGCCATCTGTAATAGTAGACCGAAGATGGCTGCAAAAAGGAATTGAAATAAAGCAAATACATTGCTATGTGTATAAATATATATATATATATATATACACACACACACACACACACACACACACACACACACACACATATAATTGGAAAACCTCCTTTGCTCAAAATATGTACTCCAGCTTTGTTTGTATACATTGGTCTATTCCTAGACATTATATATATATATATATATATATATATATATATATATATATATATATATATATATATATATATATATATATATATTTGTAACAGAAAGGGCCAGATCATGAGTAATGAGTAATTAGGCTTGATGAGAAATTTCCTGCTATGAATTGTTGTGATAAATCTACTCCCATCCGTGCCATTATTGTTGGCGGCGTGCTAAAGTCATTATGTGTTATAAGTATTTCAACTGGCATTAAGCGGCCTCTAAAACAATGATAGGATGAACTGGCAATTCATCTTTACCGTCAAAACCAGAGGCGAAATAATTGCAATACAGGGTCTCATATTGTGCCCGTGGCCTGTGTGTGAAATGGAGACATCACCTCTGTTTGGTATTTATGAGGGCAGAGCGGCCACGCATGAGTACGTCTCCGTGTGCAGTTTGTTTAGTCAGGAGTTGTAGCATGTATCTGGGAACAAATGACAGACTGTAGGACACACAGACTGTGAATTTGCAGACATTGTGTGCAAAAAAGGAAAATAATATCTACATTTGAAAATATTATTTATTTTACATATCTTGTTTTTAACATGCAACTGCTTGCATTTAGGTCCATCTGCATGACTGTGAACTTGGCATGTGGCCAGTTTTCCCAGCGATCAGCAAGCAAAGTCACCCATCCACAGTCGATGGACGGCTCTCAAATTTATAAAATTCATAGAATTCTTCACAAATGAATGAACACAATTTTCTATCAATTTCCTCATTATGCAAATATGCAAAACATCAAATTTGGATCAATTAGGGACCCTAGAGTTCCAAATTTAACCATTTATATAGTAATTGCTGGGACTATCAAATAATTACTTGGCTAATTTGGAATATACTGATCAAAGACAAACAATAGCAGCATTATGCAGGAATTTCAGGGTTCATTCTTACAGTGTGCTCATAAAATGTGCTGATTTTGTGTAAGCAAAATAAATTTATGCATGTTTTTCTAAATATTTCCTTAGTTTTTTTCCCCATAGACAACCTACTTAGACTTAAATAAATGTAATGTTTTTACAGAGAAGACTTCATTGCAGGCTGTTATTGCTTTACTGTTTTGTGCACAGTGAATGTCAGATAACAATCCCATAATGTCTATCCCACCTTGCTTTTTCCCTTCAATTACCACAGACAAAGCAAAGCCTCAAGTTTAGGTCATTAATTGTATTTTATGTGTATTTTCTTTTTTTCAACAGTGATTGAAATTGATTTAGGGTCCATGCAATAAATCACGATTAGACTATACACAAACAAAGCACAAGCCTTTAGAATCAATTGAATAAAATAATCCTATTGGATAAGGACACACCCTGTACAAATATCTGATGCAAAATTTAAAACAAGCCAGCCAGGTTAGTTTAAAACAAGCACAACTGCATGACTGCAAATAATAAAGAAAATTCTTTAAAATGGCAGGCAATGCATTCCTATGAGTAACTATTTCTATTTTGTCTTGCTGTCTTACTGAGCAATATTACATTTATTATCATAACATCCTAAAATAACAAATCCAATTATATCATTTGTCAGCAAAAGAAATCCCTCAGAATCCTGTATCCACAGACACCTCATAAAAGAGCAGAGATAATGACTACTATTTCATGGCATATTACACCATAATTACATTAATCCACCCATTTACATCTGATGCAGCCCTGGCCAGTGGAAATGAACATCTAGTACGTCCTCGAATGGTCATTTATGAACAAAAATGACAGACTATCAAATTTTAATGAAACACATATTTACTTGATTCTCGAGACATCCATTGCTGAAGAGAGAGACATGTAGCAATAGAAAAGTGTAACCCGTTAATGCTTGAATTAAAAATGCTGTTAGGGACACAAAATACATAATTGCAAATAGTCAGATTGGGGAGGTGGATGGGTTGATAAGTGATGCTTTGACAGATGCATGTGCAAAGGAATGCAGCTCTAAATATACCCACAATGTAAGCTGTCTTACTACTAACTGTGCAAATATAAACACACACACACACATGCACGGCTGTACACACAGGTACACAGCAGCTGAAAAAAGTGGGTATTTTACTTTGGAAGTTAATGGGAATAAAATACCTCAGTGGATGAGTGCAGATGTGTTTGATACAAATAGTCATTTTCCTATTTGCTGCCTCATTGAGCTTGATGAATGATTGGAGTCAGAGAAGCGCCATGATAAATGGCAGCACCTTGGCTCCATTGCATGCCCTATTGATTCTCCTTCTTTATTACCCCTACAACCCAGCTGGTTGCTTTGCTCTTTGCACACAGGCACACACACACACACACACACACACACGCGCAAGCTCGCATGTATATCTTTGCAAACACTTTCACTTGCTGTATTATGCAGCTATAGATGGTGGAGTTTTTCTGAAGTGGGAAGAGAAATAAGGTTTTTCATTGACTCAGAATGGCAGTGTCTGTGTTATTACAGTAAATGCTTTGTCTGGAGTGTCCGCTGAACATCAGAGACTAACAACCTCATTGAGATCTGCCATTCAGTTTATGTGGAGTGAAAATCATATTTTGCGCCTAAATTGGCTACGCAGAAGGAAACATCACTATCACCAAATAGAGCTCATTTGCAAAACGTAACAACTTCTCTTTAAAGCAGTCTTGCCTTTATGTAGTTCTCTGAAGACCTGACTAAATTACATGCGAGAAGAAGATAGGAAGACATAATGAAACTCTGCCACCCACTGAAATGCAATTATCATGCACTCCTGGGCTCAAAGTTAGAAGGTGAGAGAAGATGAATAGGGAAAGTAAAAATCGCTGACCCTTTAAAGTTCAATTTACAATTTGAATTTCCTTGACCTTGTTCGAAAGTTTGGAGACGTAATAATTTAGGGCACAGAGCGGTTGATAAATGATCTGTGTGTTCATGCTCAGTGCAACCGCTATGTTTATATGGAAATATTGTTATTAAATGTAATGGTTTAAGCCTTTAAAATTCAAGGCAGTTAGTGAGTTAACACCACAAGCAGGGGGATGCATTAGATGTGCAACAAGCCAATTTTGTTATTGGTGAAAAATATCTGATTCAGGAGAAAAATATGTACTTATGAAGCACCTTGAAAGTGAAACAGTTCTAAACAAATATGTCAGTGGATTTTGATGTGAAAAGACAACAGGGTTACCATTTGTATAACCTTAGTTTTAATACAAATACCATGGTTGAACTATGGTTAATGTATAGCAAACCATGGTTAATTAGTGGTTACCATGGTTTAACTAAAATAATCATGTTTTCTTTTTATTTGTTGTGCATAATGCTAAATTTCTCCAAATCTGTTCTGATAAAGAAACAAATTCATCTTCATTTTGGATGGCCTGAGAGTGTGTAACTGTTCAACAAATGTTCTTTTTGGATGAACTATTAATGAACTATGAATGGATGAACTGTAAGATAATTGCCACTTACAAAACGAATGCACCTTATTAAGAAAATGTCTGGCAAGGACACAGACATGATTGTAAATGCAACTCAGAGCAATTAGGGTTAGGGATATCACAACTGATGCGATAATGATATTGCAATGATTTAACATTGCAACACAAATATTGGTCTTGCATAAAGACAAAACACTGCTGTATTATGGATATAATTATGGTTGTTGTTGTTGTTGTTTTTTAGTTATCCAAGCCGGTGAGTGTAGCATACTTAATTACAGTGGGCATTAATATTCACCCAAATGTCTTCATGCCCATGTAGAATATAGTATGATGATTTTCTCACCATTTCCAGATTGGGAACGGGTGGGCTGATCCAACCTCTGTCTGTTCATTACAAAATGACAGCACTTCAGGCAACATCCACCGGAGAAGCTCTGGTCCTAATCAGAGATGACATATCTCACACACACACACACACACACACACACACACACACACACACACACACACACACACACATAACTTCACTAATGAAAAAGTGTATTTCCCTTGGCTGTCTCTAGAGAAATCTATTGGGAGAAATTGGAATAATTTATTAGCTTACAAGTTTTGGTCGACAGTTGGCCCAAAGCTATTTATCTCTGTAATAGAGAATGTGTCCTATGTGGCAAAATTGACCAAATCAGATTGTGTTGATCAGAGAATGAGTTTGGCATGCCTGTAGGTCCGTTTGTCTCAGGGGCATGAAGACCAAAAGGCAGACCAGCACTCAGAAATCATCCAACAAGTGTCTCCATCAAGTCAAACTTCTGCTTCTGAAATGAGGAACGTCAACATCTAAATGACATGGAGGAATCATGAAGACACAATTCTGCTAACAGACACATTACAAAAGAAGCAGACATTTCTCCCCAGTGACATTTAACATTAGACTGTGATATTAAAAACATTAATGCAGGGATCACCTGTGCTTTCATGAGTAAACATATGATCACATCAGATTTATCTCTCAAGAAGTTCTATTGTTATGTGGTGGTGAACTGTGAATTCTTTAACCATGTTTTCCATTGCCAAAACTATTTAGCATTCTAAATAAGTGTGTTCCTAATGAAGTGTCAGATTAATGGAATGTTTTTTCCTCAGATCAGCCATAAAGATGGGTGAATATTTGGATCATTATTTTGTCTTTATGACTCATCATGTTGATGGTAACTGTCATTCCCGGTTTGTCTGCCTAATTTATGTTTGGTGGTTGTGAGTTGTTAACGTTTATTTTGTCTAATTTGCATGAAGAGACAGTTTTGATTGATTCTGAGCAGGAGATGTGATAGTAAAGTGTTGACTGTATTATATGTACATACTTTATGAACAACATCATGTGCAAAATGATTTAGATGTTTATCAGTGAAATGTACAAAAGACGAATAATATTCGGAATCCTCCTCACTTTGATGATTTGATCACTATTTCATTTTACATATCTATATTTTTAAACTCAAGTTGTTAATCCTATTGTGAGTTTTTTATCCATGCATATGCATTAAAAAATTAAAAACATTTATTTCTTACAATGGACTGTAAGCTTACATTCAAATCTGCCTTCAATATGGAAGAAATGATAGCAATTTAAATAGCAACTTCAAAAACAGGTTTATTTTTCTGCTTTGCGATTCCCATGATGCTCTTAAAACCACTGGATTTGTCCAGATGTGCTTGGTGTTGTGTAGCCTAACTGAATCGAATCATGAAAAGTGAAAACGTGAAAAGATTCTGTCCTTAGACTCAGTGGTATAGATTCATCTTTTGCCAGATAGATTCAGTCTTAGGCTAACTGCTTTAAAAGTCCATTTGGACCGGTGCCTAAAATCACCTGCTCGAAGTCTCCAAAGTAACAGCACTCAGCTTAATTTGTATGCATTATCAATTAAGAAACTTAATAGCCAGCAGATTGATTAGATCCTCAGTTATAGGGGGTAGAACACAAGCGAAACACGAAACACAAAAAAAAACACACACACACAAAAAAAAAAACAAACATCACACATAAACACACACACACACACACACACACACACACACACACACACACACACACACACACATACACACACACAGCAACCCACTCCTCCTCCACAGTTCTCTAATTAATGCATACATATGGTGGAGAATAGAGTGGAAACAAGGCACTGCTCAAATTTTAAATAAAGCTTCAGCATCTAATGAGTCGGGCCGCTATGGCTAGTTTATCACTAATTGTGCCTTCTAATGAATAACCGCCTTAATACAATACAATGCATTCCTATACAAAAAGTTGGAATTATTCCTTATTTTATAGAATATGCATCGTAAATCATAACTAGTGCTCAATGAAAGATTGAATGTATATACAATAAGCCAAAAGTAAATCTATCTATATATCTATCTATCCACACAGAAATATTCTTATTAACATCTATAAAAATTCTGCAAATTTTAAATATTTAATCACAGACACTAATGCAAAAATGCAAAAATTTTATTATTAGTGTTATGATAATAAAACCTTGATAGTTGGAGCACCAAGATGATCTTCAACATCTGTCTCGGCTGGTCAAATCACCTGTCTTGAATATCATCAATCCACTTTGGATATTTTTAGAGAGAAGAGTGACCAGTCCAAACTCCAGCCTCCTCTGAAAGACTGGAAGATGTTCTGATAGACAACAGTCAACAAGAGAGTGTTCAAAAGTTGATGTGAATCTATATAAATCTAGTCTAAGAAGTTATATTAAAGGCAAATGGTGGTAAAATAAAGAAATATTGCCCGGTTCACATTATTTTGTCATGCATACACAAGTTTTAAAACAAATATATAGCATGTTAGTGTTTAAAAATAATATTTTTACAGTTTTTTTAAATTGCTAACATGCATTTGTCCAATCTGTAGTCACTTTTCCAAACCACTATACACAATTAGCACAACATCAGTCTGTTGTGACCACACCTTTAACACAATTCATGTTGTTTTCACACAATATTCAGTAAATTAACACGTTTCTAAATTGCTTAAATGTTCTTTTCACATAAGCTTACCCCATACCAAAATCATAGATCTTTCTTATCTTTTTTACAAAAGCCTCTACTTCTGCAACAACAGCAGCTCAAAAGTATTGAAAAATATCTCTATATAAAATATTGTAACAACTGATAAGCATTTTTAAGTAACAGATTACTAAAATATTTAGAAATAGCTGATTCCAGTCTCAGTTGGAGGAATAGTCAGGTGTTGATGCTCTATCCATTACATCAACATAGAGTAAAACCTCTGTGAATTGGTTTTGTGGATGCAGAACAACACAAAGAATCAGAGAGAGGAAAAATAATGCCTTGGAGAGGGACAGGAATAATTGGGTTAGAAAAAGGGGTAAGAATGTGTGCTGGACTGTGCATTTTTATGTTTGTTTGTTTGTTTGTTTGTTTGTTTGTTTTCCTCCTTACACATGTAGAGCCTATGAAAGCTTATTTCTGCTGTGGAATATAAAGGGTTAAGGGTAATTATGACTTTTTTCATCTCATACTTCTGACTTTTATTTCTTGCAATTGTGAATTTATCTCACAATTCTGATAAAGTCTGAATTGCAAGACGTAAACTCACAATTCCAAGAATAGAAGTCCAAATTGTGAGATAAAAAGTTCACAATTTCTGTTTTTACTTTTTTATCCTGTGACGGAAACAAGCTTGCATAGTAACCATGTGTTGTAATTTTTGTTTATCACTGGCATCAGCTACCATCCACATCCAACCCCCACCCACTGGAGGGCAATTTCAATCAAGGTTCCAATTGAATTTCTGCATAGAGGAGCCTATATTTTTCTATTGTACATTCTATAAAGTAATGACTTATTCAGTTTTAGACAGTATGTTGCCAAGAATGAACACATTCAACACTTAAAAATGTAAAATGGGTTTCAGTTGAAGGTAACTAAATTACAAAAAACAATGGATTTTTATATTGTCTATATGCAGGTAGAACTGAAACGTATGTCAAACACGTACAAGAAAGTAATGCAGTTTTTGTAAAGCCATCAGCTGTTAGTATTTTGAGAGTCACTGTGCTATGACTATATATGTTCTTATTGGATAGAAAAGTAGTGCTAATGTTTTGTCCGAATGACTCGATTTTGAATTGGGTTTGCTGTTTTTTGATAGAGTTAGTATATGCAGAAAGAGGTATTCAATATTTTAAAATGTAAAGTTTGTACTTATGTGATTTTGGCCATAAAATTAACTATTTGGCTAAGTGTGTGACGTAGATGTGTTGCTGTGTTAAGAGTTTAGAAAAAGTACTTTAAGTATTGGTAAACGCTTGTTAGCAATTGAAAAAAACTGTAAGTTAGTGTAAAGGCATGTGTGTGTAGAGTAGAAAGAGAGAGAATCAGTATCAGGGAACTGCATGACTGCCCAAAGACTTCAGTTCCAGTTGAATGACAGCTCTGCTCCAGACATCCATCAACGTCCCATCAGCATCTGCCCCTTCACAGACATCATCATCACCAAAGACTTCCAAAGATGAGGGCCATTTTACACCCAGTTTTGGGGCACAAGTAAAAGGATGTATCTTTGGGTAAGTAAGATGCCTGGACACTGTAATAAGGACACTTTTCAAAAGGCTTTTAATTGTCTGGTATCAGTCTTTGGAAGAGTTTTATGAGACTGACTTGTGTAATGAACTACATTCTCACTATTTTGACTATCTACATGATTGGGATGTGTTATTCAGTGCTGTTCAGCTTTAACATGGATATTAAATAGTCATTGATTGTCTACCCTACAATGATTATCATGTACCCATGCATGTATTCGCATAAAAAAAAATTTAATAAGGACACCTTAAAAAAAAGTGTAACCACAAAATACTATAAAAAGAAACATTAGATTTTTTTGTTTAATTCTCATTCCTTCTGAGCATTTTATAACAAATCTTCAATATAATGCTATTTTACACAAACACAACAGTAAAATCCACTCATATCCAGCTGACAACAGTTTTTTAAAAACTTATTTAACAGATACAACCTATGGTCATCTGCAATTTTAGTTTAAAACTAGAGAGCTACTGTTTTGTTCAGTCACAACCAAATCCTTTTTCCTTACAGAGACTTTTGAGATTTCACTGGAAGTAATAAAAATGCAGTTCCCTTTTCCTCTCATACATGATTCAAAACACAGTTTAAGTGACCTATGATATAAGTGGAAGGCCAAGTCATGGACATTAAAATGCAAGCGTGCACATATTTCAGTGCATTAAATTTTATGAAGCATTGAAACCACTGTCCATCAAATAGTAAATCCTGATGGGCTGCAGCAGTATTTATACCCTGCACTTTATACAATGATATCATTCCATTCTCACAGTTTCACATAAACTTACAATCAAGTGTAATGCAGAAAAAGCTTCAAATAAAACCCCACACACAAACATATAAGGGGCATGGTACCAGCCCCTACTGCATTTTGTCATTTTACAGTGAAGTGCATTGCACTGTCCTCACCCTAATTTTGATTTATTGTCCCTACATAAATCAGAACAATTCGCTTTAAAATTCTCTCCCGTAGCCAAGCAGTGGCCGCTCTCTGGGGAGCTGATGATGTTTAAAATGTCTGAAATACATATTGGATTAGTGCGCTTTGTTTCTCCCAAACAGCAGATGTTTCGTATTGGCTGATGGCCGGACTTAAATGTGTTAGGACAGCAAACCCCTGAAGAAACAGCTCTCACATCAGAACATGCATACCTGCTGGAAAAATCCCTCAGAGATTTTTCTCTACTCTTATTCATACTTTAAAACAGCGATCTCATTAAATAACTTATCTAAATAATGAATCATAGTAATGGCCTCATCTGGCTATTTTGAAGGAACAGTTCACCCAAAAATGAAAATGTACTCACCTCAGCTCATTCAATATGTAGATGAGTTTGTTTCTTCATCTGAACAGATTTGGAGGAATTTAGCATTACATCACTTGCTCATCGATGGATCCTCTGCAGTGAATGGGTGCCGTCAGAATGAGAGTCCAAACAGCTGATAAAAACAACACAACTTCTTACGAAAAAAACAACAACAACAACCCAAAAAAAAACAAAAAACATAACAAAACAAAAAAGGCAGCACCAATACTACAGCTAGAATCAAAGTTACGCCTTCTTTCTTTGCATGAACATTTGGGCGTTGTTATACAAATCTTCCCACACAGTGATGTAGACATGTGGGGGCGTATTTAAATGAGCCGTTTTAGGAGGGCGTGGACGAGTCTTAACTTTTATAAAGAATATCTCTTTGGATTTGAGATTTTAGTCTTTGCAACTTATCTACTGAGTTGCAACATCTACTGTATGCAGGAACAGCTTGTATCAATCAAAAGAGAAAGGAAAACTTGAAATTGCATCATATGACCCCTTTAAACTGCCACCTCTGGCCAGAATAGTCCATAATCCATTTTAACACTTCCTCCAGTGAAAATGTCCATCCCCTCTTGTTCTCTTGCATCAAAATCCACCAACATATTTAATTTCGCTCATATGTGGTGCTTGATCTGTACATATTTCTTTCTTGATTCAGACATGATGACTTTCTTCATTTATGCTGCACTGATGGGACCATTCTGATTTAATGAGAAAACATAACTATTTTACAAGTTACATGTGTATTTGTATGAAAACATAAAGAAACCTTTTAGGTTTTAGAAACCAAAAGTATCCTAAAACAAACCTTCCTAAGCAGATCGTAAGAAAAAGAGTGTACAAATCCATATGAATTCACCAAAAATTTTATAGTATAATACTTTGTGTGTTGGATGGGGCTCCATAAGACAGGAAAAGGTTGGAAAACACTGGAATAGTGTAGAAAAAAGCTATTTTCTCCAAACCCAATGTTTAAAATAGTGCAGTTTTTATTTAATTTTATTTTTATTATTGTATTTAAAAAATGACAGCACTGCAAAATGTGATAAAAGAGAAACAAATCTTCAAATCTCTGTATTAAGCTCTCTTGACAAAACTGATAGACTCAATCCTCGTTTTTCTCAGTATTACATGTGACATGAAGTAGATGGTTCCTAATAAATTATCTTAATGGACATCACAGTTGGTTTGTGAACAAACTGCTTCCTATGGTTAGGCATAACATTTATATTTCCCCAAGAAGTATGTTGCACTGGTAACACAACTTGTTACAATTTCAAAACAATGAAAGTATCTTAACACAGGCAGACCAGCTGTCTTTAAGCACACAATATCGCAATGTCATTTCAGATCTAACTGATTAATTCCAGCCATCATTTATGATTCATACATGATGCGTGTTTTATATACTATTATCTAAAAACAACATGCCTAAAATCTTTTTACTTAATCTTCAGTTAACAAAATAATAAAACTGGTTAGCTAGTTGTTGAAAGCAGAATTGCATTAATTTATCAAATTATCAAAAAATGATCTATTTGTCACAATTATTATCTGTTTCTGCAGATAAAGTCCCAGTGCTTGGCAGTAGAAAGTCTAATCAGAAGAATAAACTCTGCTGTATTTCAATTTGAATGTCCGCTAAGCAGGGTCACGCATGCCGATAAATTGCAAAGTCTTCTTACGCACACAAATCACAGGTCCCTGTACCTTCTCTTAATCACTTCATGCTTTCTGATGATCACAACAGCTTAGATTCACTCATTGTTAATGTCTGGATTTACTAAACACAGATTTAGAACCTTTGTGATCATCTCTAAGATAGACCAAGATTAATGGGGACTGGCATTAGTAAAATAAAATGTATAAAATATATGCAGTTTTATGTTTAAATTATAACTCAAACACATGAAATGTTGTCTTTGATATACAATTAAATATACAATGATCGTAAGGAAAGGCTTTCTTCAACAGCTGCATAGAAGAGGCGGTCAAATCCTTTAGTCAGTTAAATCACACACTGTCAATAGTGCAAAGAAAATAAAAGCGACTTCTCCAGAACCTACACAATCCATGTTATCGGTCTAAGCATGCATTTTGGTGAAACCACAATCGTTATTCATCAGGCAGGCGCTGCTTTAAGACCTCCTCAATTAAAGAACTGTCACTTTCAATTAGAGCCCTTTCTACGCTGCCTCACAGGGGAGTGAGGTGTAAACAAAGGAAAGTTTCTAAACATCAATTCTGAGAGGCGCACTGACTGCAGTGTCCCAGAGAGAATGCTCTTAACTGCACTAGTGGCTGAAGAATTAGCTTCTGGAGGACAAACTGCTGAAAAAAAGGACAGACTGCGTTAATGTCTTTTTCCCCTTGGAACGAAAGTGATGTAGCCCCCGCTAGGTGCTCGGAGATGAGACACATTTAAATTTAAATAGCCCCTCACAGCCACCAGCCTCCTCAGCCACGCTTAATTGATTGAGGATCGCCATCAGAGGAGAACAACCACATTTGCCCCCCTCTATTTGTGATTTAAATCTTTGACATGGGCATTTGCAAAAGCAACACTGAATGATTTGCCTGTTTGTAGACCAAAAGTATCTGCTTGCTGACCAAATACCTGGAAACAGTTGTACCAACAAGTTGATGATTTTTCGTTATCAAGGATCCACAGATGTAATTCGATGGACCTACATCCTAAAATATTGTATAAAGACAGCTGTATGTATTATATAATATAATATAATATAATATAATATAATATAATATAATATAATATAATATAATATAATATAATATAATATAATGTGGAGAACGCTCTTTACTTTGCTTACATGTTACTTTGCTCACAGTTCATCTTGTCATCTTAACTAATAAAGTTTTTTTTTTGTATTTATCTTAAAGGTTTATATTTAGCTAAAATAAATACAAAAACTAGTGCTGTCTGAATAAAAAAAGTGTGAGTAATTTCATGATTTCGTGACTAGTTTTAGAAAGTGAAATGAAACCGTAATACTATAAAATTTTGCAAATATGTTAAAAATGGTTATATGAAACATATTAAATTAATTATAGCCTTCTTTAACAGCCCTAGAATACTAATAGTGATTTGTATTAATAAAAAAGTATCAAATTTGATGCATCAGGATTTGAGGAATGTTTATTTGTATATTTCTGAATCATCATTGTATTGCATTGCATTGCATATTTTGTGATATCTGATATTAATATGCATTTTATGTAAGTATTTTGCTATACTGGTATAAAAGTTTTATTGATTTACATTACAAGCTGTCAGAATTTCATCTTGCTTCTGGCAATATAAAAATCAGCAACTGCACCAAATTGCATATCTTTGCTCAGTTTGGACTTCTGAATAAAACCTAAGATTTTTTTTTTGTTTTTTTTCCTCCTAAAGTATGAGGTCAATAAAGGTTAATAAAGCTCAATAAGTAAAGGTCAATTAACATCTCTATTAAAAAATAGACAATTATTTCATTTGTTAGGCTCAATAATCCCTATTTTGTTACAGGTTTAAAATAAATAAATAAATAATAATAATAATAATAATAATAATTTTCTGAATATTTGTGCTTAAACAGTCAGACAGTAAACAGTCTTCAAGGACTGAAAGGAAATAATAGAAGATTTAATTCATTTAATTTATAAATTTAAATCAAAATCAAATTATTATTAACAGACATCTGCAATAGCAATAAACTTGAAGCACGTCTATAGTTGCAGTGTAGAAATGCAACCCTAACGAATCCTTTTGGCAAAACCATCCTATACTATTACTATTTTGCTTGGACTCTGTTATAAGTCACACTTGGAGCTTCTTAGATATTAAATAAATGACGTACCAAGCATATTGACACCTTGGGATTTCAGCTTCTGTGTACTTCAAAGTATCAGATATTTCAGCAAGGCCAAGAACAATAATGCAAATGTGATCTCAAGGTATCAACAAGGTAAGGATCCAAATAAGAGCAATTTGCCAAAAAAAATATTTTTATCCTGATGATTTTGTTTAGTGGATCTAGTGACAAATCTTAATTGTGAGTTTCTGAAAGCATTTGTGTCACTCTTGAATGTGAAAATGTGAAAAATAGGACATAACAAGACCAGGAGTTTAAGGTTTTGTGTGTGGTTAGTGAAATGAGGATTACAGTAATTCTAAAATGGTACATTATATGAGTGAAATAGTCTTTTGCTACTATCAATATTAATTCTTAAGTAAATAAAAGGGCTGATGGCTGATGTATTCTCAGGCCTCTTTGCCCATACACTGCACTCTGCCCTGATTGGCTTCCTAATTGGTTGTAAATAAATCATTAACTTGAAAGCAAAACAAATCTAACAGCAACAAAAAGAAAGAGCACAAGAGAGAGAAAGCGAGAGATGAACTTCCCGATTCTTAGAGGAGGCAGCGAGGCAAGTGTTAAACACAGATCTCATTTGAAGCCGCTCTGCTATAGACGAGAGTGGCACTTAACACTGTGGCATTTATTATTTGCAGGATGTGTATTTTTTGCTCTTGTTTGAACTGGGCTTCACAAAACCAGCCTAAAAGCTTGTTTCAATTTATCAGTGGGAATGTTTTGAATAAACCAGCGTGCTTTCTTCTTCTCTTTCATACAGGAACCTATTTGACAACCTGAGCGCCCTATGATAAGCGAAAAACCTTTGACTTTTCTTTATGTTTTTCTTTCCCTTTTTTACCGTCATTCAAATAAGAAATACAATTACACTGGTCCGGACTTCTTTGGTGGGATTTTAAGTGCCGCCCTCCTTTACAGAATGACTTGAAATAATGAGGAGGCTTTCTTTCATGATTAGATGTGGCTGCACTGGCAACCTCAGCTCCCAGATAGACTCAAGAAGGCACTTAAATGAAAAGGCATCCTCTTCGGTGCTTTCTGCATTGGCCCTGTGCTGCATTGTACATTCACCCTTAATTACAGAATATAGAAATCCTGCCCGCAAAAAGAAAGTGGCACGAGCGTTCATTACGTCACAGCTGTGCACCTGCCGCTGAGTGTTTGTGTTGAGCCTCAAGGATCTGCTCAATGGAGCCTATCAAAACAGCAGCATTCACCAGCAGTGCACTGGCACATAAAGCTTGTTTCTGATCATAATGTAACAAATATCACTCTGATCAAGAGAAAGCATCAGTAATGCACAGTGGAAAAGGCAGAAGGATGCACTGATGCCAAGAAGCCGACTTGAAATGGGAGGTTTTCTGAAGCTGTTAATGGGATGCCTTGTGTAGCTACTTTATATCAATTATTTCTTAGCTTTACTTCAATAAACGTCTATTGAAGGGAAAAAGCAACCACGCTGTTCCATGGTTGCTTGTGATGTTCTTGTGAGGCACTGTAGCTCTGTACTTTCTGTGATTGTGCATCCCTACACGTGTCTGTTTAGGGTCTGACCTGTCTTCATTTCAACCAGCCAATTTTCTGATAAATTACTCTAACGAACTGAACACGGATCAGCCCAATTAAGCCCCTAACTACTTGACAGACTCCTTGCTGAAGTGGTCCATACAACCAAAAGTGAGGTAGAGTGGGTGTTTATCTATAGCAATAGTGCAGAATGGACTCCATTTAAGAGGAAAGCAGGGAGGCCATCTCACAGGATTGTTGTGATCATCACAGGAAATAGCTCATCATGATTGTATTTGATTGTACAAAAAGCTTTATTACATTAATGATGTCACATTAATGTTTTTTTTATTATATTTAAATATTTAGCATTTAAAACATAGATGCTTTTTTTAAGTTTAGAGATTGTTCTTCTACCCTTGTCCCACACCAATTTTAAAATATGAAGATTTATCATAAAAATTTTATTTGAAAAACAATGCTAACTAAAACATTGAATGACATATTTAATATTTTTTCGATGTACAGGATATCTGTATTTAAATGTTCACTATTTTATAGCAATGTTTGCACAAATGACAGCGGTCCTCAAATTTACTAATGATGATTAAATGTATCATCATTTCCACATCAAATAACAATTTTTGCCTTTACTGTTTTTTTGTTGTTGTTGTTATTGTTGTTGTTGTTGTTGTTGTAGTAGGTTTTTCTTTTGTTTTTGTTTTTTTGTTTTTTTCAAAAATGAGTGCACTTACTGTCTTACTTTAAGTAATCATATTTTAGTTCATTAAAAATGTATAGCCTAAACAATTAATTAAATATTCAGTTTCAATATTTATAATTCAGTATTAATGCAATATTTCAATTCAGTTAATTCAATAATTATAGCAGTTACACAAATTGCAACTGTCCTCAAACTAAGTTATTTGTTTTTATATTTCATGACAATTTAAAAAATTACCTTTTTAATAAAGTTTTTTTTTTTTTTTTTTTTTTTTTTAACTGTGTATTTATTTATCAAGAGGAGGAACATGCATCATGTCTGAAATTAGTAAAATATATTCATTCAAATATATTTACAAATGTGAAATGTAAATATCACTAAATATTTTTACATCCCATTTGTAGGAAGTTATATATAAATATATATACATTTTATTGTGTGTATTTAGGATACATAAACGGGTAGCCATAAAAATAGCCTCAACTCAGACAAAGGATATCGGTTATTTCATTCCAAAAGTGTTTAAATGCTGTTTGCACTGCGGTCATTTCCATCACAAAATGTTAAACATAAGATTTGGTGGAAATGGGACTGTGGTGGAAAAGTTCATGATGTTCCAATAAAAAGAGACAAAAATGACAGAATTCATTCACTGTTAGACATTCTTAGTAGATGAATTAAATATAGAATTGAAAGTGTAAAAAGTGTGTTTTAAGAGAGTTTATATTCCACAAGGAGTCCACAGGACCGAAGAAATAATATAATTTTCTCCAGTACACCTTGAAGTTCGGGCTAGTTTGATAGGAAAAAGGAATAGAGAAAGGCATGGAAAGAGTTAGCAGGGAGCTGAATGTTTAGGAGTCAGCACGCGGAGGAAGAGAAGAAGATGGCAGGCTATTTGAATACTGATATGGCCCACCGTTTCTCCTATTTCCATTAATCACATGCTCATCAAGGGCAAACAAGAGAAGCCACCACCGCCCCATTCCATCCTCGCCTGTCACCGCACAGAGACGGGCCATTGTGTGTGTGTGTGTGTGTGTGTGTGTGTGTGTGTGTGTGTGTGTGTGTGTGTGTGTGTGTGTGTGTGACCTACACAATAAAGTGTGAGACTGCCCCTCTCTGTCACACTGGACAGGCGGTTCCGGGCTGAGACAAGCTCTATTCCCTCACCCTAAACCATCCGAAAGTATCCTTTACCTGAGGACGCTGCTATATACTGTGACATGGCCAAATTAACAGGCCATTCATGTCACCTCTTCTGATGTCCCACCAGGAGGCCAGGAAATCAAGCTGTCACATCAGGCCAGTGAGACTGCACATCTCTTCAACGCTTCTCTGTAATAGCCTGTGCCACAAACTAGACAGGCCACATTCTCCAGTTTATTCTGGGACGCTATCAGGTGTCTCATTATTGCTTCTTGCTGGTTCAAAGAGATTGTAAATTGGGCTCCTGTAGTGACGATTAGTGTGGCTAAGATTGCTTCACTAGATATTTTCTTTTAGCTGGCAATAGATCCCATTTTACAGACATTCTAGGGGACAATTAGCACCTAAAATTAGCCTTCTGTCTAAATGCTGATTAACATTTCTGGTATCATGCATTTGATTGCTCATAATGATTTAATATTAAGCACATACTCATTTACAGAGTTACAAATGAAATCTCAGGCAACTTTGACGCAAGAGAGTTTAAGGGCATGACTAAGTTAAGATCATAAAACATTTCAAAAAGCACTAAAAAAATCTCCAGCATTCCCGTTTCTCTCTTTCGATAAAGATGACGGAAAGGTATAAGGGCTTGCCTGGTCATAGCTGATTCATCGCTGTCAATTTACACTTTATGAATGCATAAAAGTTATAGTTTCAGCCAAGCCCTGAGATAATGCACATAAAACTGAGACTAACTCTGCTGTAATAGTTGCCATAAACCAGTGAGAGAATCTTTAAACTTGCCTGCCATTTTCATGCTAATACTCATAAAGCTTACATGCTGAAGGCAACTGATTTGCTGCCCAATAAGTCAAACAACTTAACAGACAGAAATCTGAATAAAGGCATAAAGGCAAAAAGAATAACATAAACATAAATATAGCATAAACTACACCAAATTCAAGTGAACGTCACAATATTCTTGGTAGAAATAAAGACCCTTTCCAAAATGTGGTCTAATCATAGGTATTTATTGTGTAAGCTGTGGTTTTAGCACATATTTGTGTGTTTGCATAGACAATGAAAAGTAGTGACATAACATACAAAAACATACACATATTTATGAATTCTTTAAGATTGTTAAGGCCTCCTAACAATGCTGCCTTCACATGCTATTGGAAATTTCCTATTTGCCACTTCTAAAGTTGTAATTACGAGTTTGTTGTGTTCAAGTGCTTTGTTGTCGTAAAGAACAGGAATCATGGAGGCCAGACCATTCAGGAGTTCATTCTGGCCTATTTTAATGGGGAAATCTTATTAAAGCCAGAAGATATTTATTCAGATTCCAGCTGGTTTTTAAAAAATAGCATCCCATTTGGTAACCAAATAAACATTCACCACGCTATCTAGATACTTAGCTAATTAAAATAACAAAAAGCTGGTAACACTTTAGTTTAGGAACCAGTTCCACTATTAACTAGTTGCTTATTAGCATGCATATTACCAGCATATTGCACTGTAAAATGTAATAAGTTGAGTTAACTTAAAAAAGTGAGGAAACCGATTGCCTTAAATTTATAAGTTAAGTAATGTATTCATTTTAAGTTGGCAGAACTAAATAGTATTTGTAGACTAAACTTAATTATCAAGTACAATTAAGTACTGGTGACTCAAAACCATTAGTTGATGTAACTTATTATTAGTGTTCACTTTACTAGTAAATATAAGGAAACCGATTGCCTCACATTTTTAAGTAAGCTAAACTAACAAAAACGAGTAAAGCAAAAAATGAACTATGTTGTCAAAACATTCATTTTATTGTAACAGTGTACAAAAATTTTTCTTTAAAGCATTTTTAAAAACAAAGGGTTGATGGTAAGTGAATAAAACAACAAATAAGTCAACCCAACAATAAAACATTTGTGTTACTGCAAACACACAGATAACTGATTAAAACAGACATTTTTGTTGTGGGTATAGGGATTTGTCACCCATCAACCTGAATACAACACCCAAAATGCAACAATAGACAAGACTAAATCATTCTGTAATTAGTAATTACTAACATAAACACATCTTGACTAAAGTTTTGGTTTTGCATCCAGGTTGGTAGGTGTCTGATTAAAACTATCAAAAAAAGTTCAACAACAGACATACTGCAACACGGTCTAGTTTCTGCCATCAGAAACACAAAGAACACATCTTGACCAAAACATCCAAGTTATGCAGCAATTACAGTTTTGTTTTTCTAGGATTTGTACCCAAGTTACTGGATGACTAAAAAATAAAAATAAAACAAACTCAACATGCAACAGACGTACAGTAACAAATCCTTGTTTTTGCAACCATTAAACATTTTAAATAAAACAGATTTGTTTTAATCAGTCACCCATCAACCTGGATAAAACACCCAAAGTGCAACAACAGACCTACAATAACATGGTCTTTTTCTGCCATCAAGAAGCATAAAACAAAAACAGATTAAAACATCAAGGTTTTTAAGTTTTTAAGTATTGAGATTTTTAATCAGTCACCCATCAATCTGGAAACAACACCCAAAATGCAAAAATAGACCTAAGACAGGCTTTTTTCTGCTATTAAAAACACATTGCACAAATTCTTAAGCTGTGAAGGGTACTCCATATTTAAAGCATAGATCAGCCCAAAAACAAAAATGGAATGTGGAACATTCTCAAGTCCATCCATTGCTATAACACCCTCCAAAATTATTGCTGTATCAGTGACCTCCAATGGCAAACCTTGTGGAGACATCGGGCTGTCCTCTGGCACCACAGTGAGAATTCCTATCGATACTTGAGGTGCAACAATATCAATGTCCTAAGAAAAAAAGAAACAATATTAAAATACATTCTTATATTGCAAACGCAAACAAGTGCATGTTCCTTTTAAAAATTTAAACTGCTTAAGGTGCTGTTACTAGTTCTTGAAGTAACATTTAAATTTGTAACAGGGCTTCAGTGGGAACTGTCAGTGATAATTTGGACCTTTTCAGCAAAAGCATCATTGAAACATTTAATAGCAATGTCTTTTTAGTAAAACAGTTACATCCATCCCATGATCGGTTTGGTTTCAAACAGAACAAAGAAATTTATACAGGTTTTTAACAAAATGAGATCCTTTCCCTATCCTTGTAATGTTTAACTTATTATTTAACGCTAATTATTGGTCATCGAAAGGCGTTTTTGTTGTTACTGCTGAAACCATCTATACCAGCAGAGAGTGAGGTGATAGGGTGGAGAGGGGATGCTGCTAAAACTGTCACGGGACTAGGGCTGGGCGATATATATCGAACGATATTATCATGCGCATCTAGTCAGTAAATCTGGTTCCTTGATTACCGCTAAATCGCCATCACCTGCTTTCAAATGGAGCGGCATTTAATAGACAGAACCGTAGATCACTGACAAGCATATGAATCGCCTTCGATTGGGACATCTTTCTTGCAGCACTTTTTACAGATATTAAGTTAGAAGAATACTTACAGCATGTTTTGAAGAAGTCTGTAGTGTCTTCCCCAAGAAGGACAGCAAGACCACAGAGAACTGCTGTCCGTCGAGCAGTGACATCAGTGATGTTCTAAATAATAATACATAAAACATCAAGATCAACAGTGAAAACAGATCACTTTAAAGTTGACAAATGGACTTAGACTATTGTATAAAAAAACAAACAAAAAAAAAACACTTACTGCAGACTTCATTTGCATTAGATACTCCGGTTGAACAATAATCTACGAAAAGAGGAGAACAAAAGAAACAACACATTAAGACTTAAAACATTTTTACATGCCCTAGATAAAGTGTCTTAATTACCTGACTGTTCCCTGAAGAGTGCTGGCCATCCTTGTAAAGTCTCTTTTACTGAAGGCTCCTTTTCAACCAACTCTTTTCTTCTTAGCGAAAAACTTATGTCCATGTTCTGTGCTAGCAGTGTAGAACTTTGATGTCGTTTCTTCATTTCCTCTAATCGTTTTGATTCCATGCTGCTTTCATTTTCACCAGAAGGCATATTGGGTAGAAAATTGATCTCGATTCGTTTGAATCGATTCTTTGCCGATAACTGAAAACACAACAGAGAAAGACAATCTAAATTCGCTCACGAATTACTAATTTGTTCAGTATATGGTCTGAAGGCACGTGAGGCGTTTAAAATCAGAATGAGTTTTTAGTCTTAAGAAAAAAACAATGTCGCTTAGACAAACGTGCTTGCAGAATATATAACCTTACATATTATTGTATTTTAGAAATGTTCAATTGCGGGTATGAGTAAAGTTACTCGTGTAAAGAGCTTCTCTCATCCATCACTAATCTGAAGCTAGACGATTACCAATTATTAGATTGCTAAAAGCAATCCAACGTCATCCATCGATTTTATATTAACAAAATACTACTGTTTATAAACTTTGATTGGTATATTGTTATTTTGAAATAAAAATGTAGCAGTTAAACTGTAAAAAATTAGACTCACCTCATCATGCTCTTTTCCAGCCACGTGCAAATTAATGAACCTGCTATCTGAAGCAAGTAACTACGCATATGCAGTCTTCTTCGTCCAATTAATGGCCTCTCACTCCTTTGGAGTATTACCGCCACCTACGGTATATCTGGTGCATTCACAATACTTAAACTTTTAAGTTGAGCTAAATGAACAAGTTGAGTTTAAGCACTTTGTGTGAGGAAAAAGTTGGAATTACTTAGTTTAACTAAGTAATGTCAACAAACTTAATAAAATAAGTTAAGTTTACTTAATCATTTCAGTAAGCTCAGCAATTACATTTTACAGTGTGGCTGTTTATTAGTGGCCTGCTTATAAAGCACATAATAATGCCTTATTCTGCATTACCATATTTTAGATCCCTTAATCCTACCCTACCCTATACCTAAACTACTTTACCAACTATTAATAATGAGTAAATTAGGAGTTTATTAGGCAACAGTCTAATATTAGTTAATAGTTAGCTAATAGTGAGAATCAGTCCCCAAACTATAAAAAATAAAAATAAAACCAAATTCCAATAATTAATAAATACTATACATACAAATAATAATAAAATGCTGGAAACTGGATTTTTACATTTCTAAAGCTGTACGCACTTTTATGTGTTCGCCATTGTCAGTGCATCCATTTTAAAATAAATCCAAAATATATGTTTAAATAGTTACAAATTCTTCATAGATCAGGCGGTGGAATCTGCACCAATGTTGGTTTGGCAAAAGGGTGCACTGAGGGTGAAAAAATGTCACATGTGTGTGAGTAAAGGGCACACAGCTTCATTTTCGCTTTGTAAAAGGCTAATTTTTTAACCCATAAATCCTTTGACTACATAGAAAATGACTGTAATGTACCATCCTTTATGTCATTTGAGACCATAACAGCAGTGTTAAAGTGAAAATGTTGTGTTGTGGTTGTCTGATTGTGTCACAATATCAGAGATGAAGACCCTCAGCACCTTCTAAAGCACACATAATTCATTCATTCCCGATTCTCCTCACTCTCCTTGGTTATGGCAGGGGGTAATAAAGGTATAATGACTGAACAACCCCGAACACATTTTATCTCGGCACGTTCAGCGTGGTCTGTGAAGGATTCGGCTATTAGACCGAATGACAAGCCCGTCCGTGACTCCTCTCCTCTGATTTATTGACACAAATGTAAACTTTTACAGCACTCCGCAACCCCTCACTTTTAAATCCCCAAAGCTGACAGAAAGGGATTCTTAATCTGTATTTAAAAGTGTCCAGCAGTGCAGTGCTATTACGCTGTGGATGGTATCAGGGCAGTGTTGAAGTCCTGGTAAGTACGGAGAGGGATTGATGGGGTGGAATGACTTCCCTGAGCACTAGGTGATGGATGAGAAGGGGGCTAGGCTGACAGATGATCTAACAGGTGTTCATAACCAGTTTGTAAGAGCTTTTTATTTATGAGGGGCCACAGACAGCCCTGCTGTAGAGCAGCCACACCAGCTGCAGTCGCAGGCACCTCAGAGGCCAGATGCAGCGTTAGCCACCCTCAAATTCTGTCCAGAATCGTAATTAGCCAATCATTTGCCAGGAGGGGTCACATGGGTGGCAGATGAAGAGGAGGGAGGGGTGGGATGGTTGGAGCAGTGGCATGCTGTCTGTTAATAATCAAAGGCGTGCAATGGTGCCTATGGCAGATTGCAGCCCCATGACACAAAGAACTAATGCCATTGGGTCTGGAGCATATTGTCTCGATATGAATACTAAAAAGAAACTAATTCTGTAGAAGCACATTGTTTTGTAGGATCTCAGGCTTGCTGTTGTCAGACCTGTGTCCTGTTTTGTTGTGTTTTTCTTCCCCCACGTGACCCAGTTTCTCCCTTTTGTTTTGATTAGTCAATTGGTTCAGGTGTTTATTTTCCACGTTTGGTCATCTTCTAATTAACCCAAATGTTCTACTTTGGTCTGATAAAAAAAAAAAAGCACTGTTGATCAAATGTTTGAGGTCATCAGAAGTGACATCAGACACATGTGTAATTTTACAAAATTCAAATAAATGCTGTTCTATTGAACTTCATATTCATCAAAATATCCTGAATAAATCTATTATGGTTTTCACTGAAATATTAAGCAACACAACCGTTTTCAACAAAATAATACATGTTGTCTTGAGTGCAAGCAAATTATTACAATGATTTCTGAAAGATCGTGTGATACTGAAGACACTGGCGGTGGACAATTCTGCTTTGCCATTACAGGAATAAATTATATTTTACAATTTTATTTTAAACTGTAATAATACTTCACAACAGATTTACTGCATTTTTAACAAATAAATGCATGATAAAAGCAAACATTAAACAGTCACGTTAAACTACAGAGAACAGGGGTTAAAGAAGAAATTAGTATCAGTAAATGATAACTTCCTTACATTCTCAGTTTCATATTGCAGAAGAAAAGAACCCCTTGCAATCCATCCACAGCCGGGCTGCAGGTACTGTGTGGGGATATTCATGAAGCTCTAATGCATAGCACAGGAAAATGGATGACTGCATGGCCTGTGGTGACGTGTTTGTTCTATAAAGCATAGCCTGGAGGTGAGGGAGCGGAGGAGAGAGGGTGTCATGTCTGTGATGAATGGCCGGCTGGTAACATCTTCACTCTTGACCCCTGGCACGTTTGAATAAGCAGTGCATTAAAATGGAGATCTCTGGACCACGTTTGTTTGTGAAGTAAAAGCATCCATGTTCAGAAGACACAGAGAGCAACCCTGGTAATTGAGATGCCGGGGGAATGCAGTGAAGAATATTATACAGAGCTATTTTTATTATGTACTGTAAACACAGCAGACTATATGGTGAATCTTGATGATATTGTTAAACATCTATCTATCTACAAAAAATCTATCTATCTATCTATCTATCTATCTATCTATCTATCTATCTATCTATCTATCTATCTATCTATCTATCTATCTATCTATCTATCTATCTATCTATCTAATCATTATAACATAACTAGAATTATGTGTTAAACCATTTTAGCATGTTTGTGAAAAATATTGTGTGTGTGTGTGTGTGTGTGTATATATACTGTATACAGTGCATTCAGGAAGTATTCAGACCCTTTTTTGTATTTTGTCATGTTGCAGCCTGAAACCACAATTGTTCAATTCATTTTATTTTCATTAATCTACACTCCGTACCTCATAATGACAAAGTGAAAACAGAATTTTAGAAATGTCTGTAAATTCATTAAAAGAAAAAACTGAAATATCACATTTACATAAGTATTCAGACCCTTTGCAACAACACTTGAGATTTAGCTCAGGTGCCTCCCATTTCTTGTGATCATTGCTGAGATGTTTCTACACTGGAGTGCACCTACGGTAAATTAAACTGATTGGACATGATGTGGAAAGGCACACACCTCTCTATAAAGGCCTCACAGCTGAAAATGTTTATCAGAGTGAAAACCAAGCCATGAGGACAAAGGAGCTGCCTGCAGAGCTCAGAGACAGGATTGTATCAAGGCACAAATCTTGGGAAGACAAAAAAGAAGTTCTGCTGCACTGAAGATTCACAAGAGTACAATGGCTTCCATAAGGGGGCAGCTGTGGCCTAATGGTTAGAGAGTTGGACTTGTAACCCGAAGGTCGCAGGTTCGAGTCTCGGTGTTGGCAGGAGTTGTAGGTGGGAGGGAGTGAATGAACAGCACTTTCTTCCACCCTGGATATAGCTGCCCACTGCTCCGGGTGTGTGTTCACTTCTCACTGCTGTGTGTGTGCAGTGTGTGCTGTGTGTGTGCACTTGGATGGGCACCAATTCCGAGTATGGGTTACCATACTTGGAAAATGTCATGACTTTCATAATTCTCAAATGAAAGAAAGAACCAGGACTCTTCCAAGAGTTGGTCACCCAGCCAAACTGAGCAAATGATGGAGAAGGGCCTTGTCTAGATGATGGTTACTCTAGTTGAGCTCCATGATCATGTATGCAGATGGGAGAAAACTACAGTAGGACAAACATCACTGCAACACTCCACCGATCTGGGCTTTATGGTGGTGTGGCAAGAATCAATCTTCTCAGTGAAGACATATGAAAACACACTTGGAATTTGTAAAACAGCACCTAAAGGACCCTCAGACTCTGAGAAGCAAGATTCTCTGGTCTGATAAACCTCAATTCCAAGCATCATGCTTAAAGGAAACCAGCTCTGCTCATCACCTGCAGAATACCATCCCAAAAGTAAAGTGTGCTGGTAGCAGCCTCATGCTGTAGGTGTATTTTTCAGCGGCAGGGACTGGGAGACTGGTCAGGTTTGAGTACAGAGTACAGAGATATCCTCAATGAAAACCTTTTTCTTTCTAATAAATTAACTGACATTTCTAAAATTCTGTTTTCACTTTGTCATTATGAAGTACGGAGTGTAAATTAATAAGAAAAAAATGTAAACAATTGTAGTTTCAGGCTGCAACAAAACAAAATTGAAAAGTGAAAGGTCTCTGAATGCACTGTATATATATATATATATATATATATATATATATATATATATGTGTGTGTGTTATGCACGTATATATATATATATATATATATGTATGTATGTATAGGTGTACATATGTGATATATATATATATATATATAAATATATACACACATACACACACACACACACACAAACAATATTTTACACAAATATGCAAACATGCTTAAATGGTATATTAAAATTCTAATTATGTTATAATTAACACTCATAAATCAATGCATCGCTTCTTGTGCCATATTGGAAATCAGCTTGACTGAAGTCACTTAACATGAATGTGTTCCCTTCAAAGATGTTATGGGCTATAAACAAATAAAATATCCTTCAAATAAAACAGGTAGCTGGATTAGAACTAAAACAGTCAACAAATTATAGGATTTGCAATGTTCCCAATGTTCACAGAATACACTGAAAAGAGAAAACACACAAGACAGATATTAAAAAGGGATTCCAAAACATTGCAAATCTCATAATTAGCAGCTATTATAGAGTGTGGAAAAAAAACCTTCCAGTCTATTATAGCAGCTGACTGAAAAGCCTTTCAGGATGGACCACCACCCACTTGTCAGTCGGCCCTATTCATCCAAATCCCAGAGGGCAAGAGCGGGACTATGCCGAGGCCCGTGAGGAAGATGGAGTGCTGCTGTTGCCGCCCCCATGCTGTCCTTCAGTGGGCAGGGCTGGAGGCTTCAGCGTGGTGTTTCTCAGCAACACCACATGGGGGGTGAATAAAGCCACATGGGTCTATTGAAGGCACTAACAAGTGCCAAGCAGGGCCCTGACCCACAACACCCCTCTCCACTGTCTAGGCCATCCCTGCTGCCCTGGGAAAGCCACGTGTCTGAATTAGAGCCATCTGCCTCAATTTGCCTAACATATTTGGCCACAAAGGCTGACCAGTTATCCCTTACAAAAGGGCTACAATAGGCCATCTTCAAACATGCAGAGGAGCCTGTAAATACATTGGGTTCTATTCACCTACACAGACCAACTGGACAGTGTGTCTCATGTCTGACGATCAGAACACACATCCTGTCACCAACATCTTGGCAGAGTCTCAAGAGACGTGGATAATTACCATCAACAGAAGAAAGGGAGTTTATCACTAGACACTTAAAATCCCTTTCTCCCTCAGGCTAAATCAGGATTAAATGAGTAATATGCTCTAGGGCCTACTCTTCTGACACTGTTTTTAATCCGCTCTGTGTCAAAAGTGTCTGTTAGAGAAAAACACATATAATGTGTGAACAATGCTTTTCCTGGGAGTAATAACAAAGCATCTGCATGAGGGAATCATGATTAGAAATAAATATCAATGAACTATAATACATAATAATAATACATATATATGTTAGATTTTATTTCATAGTTGTATATTATAATATATTATATTATATTACATTATAATAATTAATAATTCGTTATTTATCAGTAAAATATTATACAAATATATTTAATAGTTTGATGTTTTTTCTTAATAAATCTTTAATAGCTATATATTTTTATTTAATAATTAAGATTAAAATTATAATATAGACTTAATAATATGATTAAATAATATGTTAAAGACCTGATTTGCTATGATGTTCTGAGCAATGTCTCATCTCTAAGTATATCATATAACAGCAGGTAATGGCAATTGCTGTATTGTTCGAAAAATCATAACTCAGCACCTTAATTCTCTCAACATTTAGTCTGAGACTTCATGGTGACCAGCAGCTGAGAAGGGAGAGTCATTCAGGCTTGCTCTCTTTTGACATGGAGTCCTCAATTAAAGTCTGCTGAAGCAGACACAATCCTATTAGGGAGCATTGAGTGAGAAAAGAGGGCTGGCCCCTCCATTTGTGCTGCCAGAATAATTATCACGGAGCTGGTAAATTGTACGGAGGCCCCACACAGATAGTACTAAATAGGTTGGAGAAAAATGATGTGGTTTTACCACAACAAAACAGCAGGATAACCCACATTAAAATCATATTGAAGATGTGTTTCATACAATAACATGAGACAGAGATGAAACAAGAATGATTTGCTGTATATTGCTTATGAAAAAGTAGGAAATATGAGGGGAAATGTGTTTCAGAACAACACATCACACGTTAAAATACTAATATAAACAACAACGGTTTTGAGGATGGCTGCCTCATTGTGGTAAAATACTCAGACAAAGAACATATTAGATCAACACTTAAAGCACTTAAGGTTGTACTATACTGTAAATTATAATAACAATGACAATAACAATAATAAACTGCAAAATACTACTCATGCAGTATATTTCTCTTGTTTTCCAGTACAAATATTTAAACTTTTATAAATCAAGATACAATTACTTGAGAAGCAACATTAATTAAGATATTAAGTTTTATTTTCTAAAAAATAATAATAATCTTAATTTAAAAATGCTTACTGTAGATATTTATACTAACAAGACAAACATACTGAGTAAGGAAAAGGTTTTTTTTTTGCAACAACAATATTGCCACATAACTGCCACATAATAAAAATTTTGAGGACACAATTTCTTAACATTAAGTTTTTAACAAATTTTTCATTTTAATTTAAATGTTAAAACTATTTAATTACAAATAACTAACTTAACGCACATTTGCTAAAACAAATATTAGTTTTATATTAGTTCTTATTATAGTTCTCATGCAACAAAATCTCCTATGATATGTTTGCATCATAATTGCAACGACATTATTGAAAATAAACCTGGAATATTGTATCAACCAATCATAAGCCAGGAGTGGAAATAAATATATATATTTTATAAAAGTAATTTTAAATTCAAATTTTAAAAGTAATTCCGCAGACTTCTGAGAATTCTTCTTTCTGATTATTACAAGCATTGTGTCAGGCACTTCTTCTGTATATTGTTGTTTCATTAAGATATTACTTTATGGTGTATGTCTTGAAACAGATATGGACACAAAAGTGTACACTTTACATTGAAATGCTGAATATAATTTCTCTGTTTCTTATCTCTATCCTTGGATTTCATTCCTCTCTTTCTAAATTAAAGTTAAATAAATGGAAAATGGCTTTTGCACTGTATAATGCCTAAAACCTGTTTTGCCCAGAACCAAGAGTAAATAGATTGTTATTTAAAGCCAAGTACTTTTGTCAAGCTTCTGCAAATAGAATGATGGATGGCACTCTGAGCTTGTACAAGTGAATGCATTGCTTCCTATTTAACCTCAACATCCACATTGTTAATGATTTGTCTGACTTGGATTTCAAAAGATATGGTGCTGCTCCATTGAAGTAAAATTAAAACTCCAGTATACCATGCTTTTCAGCGCACTCATTACGTGCTGCTAATGTATTGGCATAAAGCAAAGAAACATCATGTCAAGTGCCGCAATTTGGCTTTTTTCTTATTCAGCCTGCTTTACTGTTATGGGCAATTTGTACCACTCAACATGACAGTGTCAACTGAATCAAGATTAATTTACATGCAAAGGAACACTTAGCAGAGCAGTGCGGTAAGCAAACATATTGTCTCGATTGCTGAGCTGGAAAAGAGGCTTTGGAGGGAGAGACGGTGTCAGAATTAAGGAGCATCAAATGTAATTGCTAGAGCTGGTTAAAAGGCTGAAATGGCACAATTCTTTGCTGGGACTGAGAGTATGTGTTGCGTTGAAGGACTAAATGGAAAAGTAAGCAAATAAATCAGGGAATGTTGTGACTAGAAAAGACATTTCATCGAAAGCAAAATCAAACTTTATTCAACGGTGAGTTCACTGATCATATAAGACTACACTGTATGATTTTCTTCTGTCACAAAAACAGATGATGTTTACATATGAGTTACTCTGAAAAAAGACAAATATGTAAAAAAAAAAAAATGCTAGAAAATAGGTAGTAGGCTCCATGCACTGTCAATACAGCAAATATGACACTTGCAGCTCTGAGAAACCATAGGGGAATTCTTGCAGAATGACTGTGGCTCTGAGAGGAGATGTCAGCAGACACCGCTGGCATCTAACACCGGCCTAAAGCAGCCACCGAGGGGAGGCAGGAGTCTTCGTGATCTGCTTCAACATGTGCTCCATTTGCCAGCCTCAAATCCCCCGTCAAATTCACAATCCAGACTGACACCAGAACGTGATGCAAAGGCGCCAGGAGTCCTGCTTCCATTTACAAATATTTCACATAAACAAATTTTCAAATAGCTTTATTCTGAGCAGCCTTTCTGCTCTATTAGACGTAACACACAGCTGCCACAAATGCTCAGATACATCATCAACAACCACAGATAAGAGATATAGATTGAGAAGAAGCGCTCGCCAAAACGTCCTTGGAGAACACGGCCGCGCTCCGACCAATTCAAAGCTTTACGGTTTCAAGCAAAGTAAACAAAACCTCACATACCATCCTTCAGGCTATAATGGAAGACATCAAGAACATATCAATTTGACCCACATAATCCTATAAGAACATGGAACCTGTTTGTGGACTTTTCTATTATCAGGGATTTAGGCTCAATTGTTTATGAATGTATAAAATAAAGATGTTTTTGTCCTGTAGACTATAAAGAAATGTTGACCTATAAAAGTTTTCATCATTTTTAAACACCTTTCTGCCATCAGTAGCTCATTTTAAATGCTACTGGAGTGTGACAAATTAATTTTTATGTATAAATAAATTAATATCTGGTCATAAATGTAAAAAATAATTATTTAAAATCAATATAAAAATAAATACTGTACATACATAAATATTATATTATATTATATTATATTATATTATATTATATTATATTATATTATATTATATTATATTATATTATATTATCATAAACATAACTTAAAAATATAGACAGCAGGACATATAATTTAAGAAGTATATACCCTTGCATAAAAAGTCTAGATTTTTATTAAGTAATTAAAATATACCTTATTAATTTCATTATTATAGTATGTCTCAGTGTAGGACATTTGAACTTCAGAAGAATTTCATGTTAGGTACCCTTGCATTAAAAGTAAAAAAAAAAGGCTTAATTAATGTAATTATTATTTCATAATAAATCATTTTAAATTATACAACGATATAATGTCTCACTGCAATACATGTCAACTACAGAAGTATTTCATGTCAACTACCCTTGCATAGCAAGTACAGAATTTTTTTTTTTTTTAAATATACAATTATATAACGTAGGACATGTCCACTACAGAAGGATTTCACATCAACTAGCCTTGCTTAACAAGTAGAGAGGGAAATCAAAGATTTTGTAGCATTATAACTGATTGTCATCTGTTTACATCCATAGCTGTGGTGCATTTTGACCTTATAGTGACATTAGATGTCGCTGCCATACAGAAATGATATGCCAAGATGGGTCTTGCTCGTCATGCTACCAGACATAATCTCACATAACAGTGCAATTATCAATTTCACAGTAATTATTCCACACAACACACATGCCCAGACTCATTTCTGAGGTCATTTGCATACCTGAGTAGTTTGTTTGTCCTTTTTTAGGTTTGGTCTGTTTCACATTAGTGTTTGGGTTTCACATGAGCATCTGTTCTTCTCAGGTGAGTGAATTTTCAGGTAGACCTGTGTCACACTACAACCAATTACTCCCAGAACCCTCTGGCGTTCCTATTGTCTGAAACACATGAGTCTTTTTGACTCTCATGTTCTCTTGGCAACAAACCTGCAGCCGAGCGTTTGCTAATAATCACTTGAGACTGATTGATCATACATACGCTGTGCAGTCTCTAGCTCCTCGCCCTTTCTGGTTGGACCATTGATTTGAACCCAAACCATTGGATTCCATTCTCTGCTGTAGGGCTGGTAAATTAAGACTATGACTGCGCTGCATCAAGATCAATTTTTGTCTGTATGTGAAGTAAATAACGGTTTGGATGAAGGGGCAAAAGAGAAAACAACACATTTTGATGCCTTACATCATTTCATATTTAGAGTGAATTAACTTCTAATATATATATATATATTGGATTTCTGATATAGTACTAAATGTGTATTTTCTGGATGATTTTTGAAGAGCATTAAAAGTGCAATTGAATGAATAGGCCACACAAAATTTTACATTTGCTGAAAATTTACTCCAACTCCAAGGTGTAAATGAATTTGTTTCTTCATCTGAACTAATTAAAAAAAATTAGCGTTACATCATTTACTCACCAATGGATTCTCTGCAGTGAATGGGTGCCGTCAGAGTCCAAACAGCTGATAAAAACATCCACTCCAGTAACTCCAGTCCATCAATTAATGTCTTGTGAAGTGAAAAGCTGCATGTTTGTAAGAACAACAACAAATTCATCATAAAGACGTTTTATAACTTCAAAACTCTATGCAACATACTGTATATAGCTTTTTTTTGTATGAATCAGAAGAGAAATATGCACAGATCAAGCACTGTTTATAAGTGAAAACAGTCCAAAACCATTCTAAATAAATATGTCGGGGGATTTTGATGTGAGAGGCCAACAGGGGAAGGACTTTTTCGATGGGAGGGAGCATTATTATGAATTATGGACTGGTATTTTGTCCAGAAGTAATGGTTTAAAGTTAAAATGTCTGAACGATGGATTTTTTTCCATTATTGTGATGTTTTTTATGTTTTTTTTTTTCTTTTTTTCAGCTGTTTGGACTCTCATTCTGCACCTATTCACTGCAGAGGATCCAATGGTAAGCAAGTGATGTAATGCTAAATTTCTCCAAATTTGTACAAAAAAAGGAACAAACTCATCTACATCTTGAATCAGGGTAAACTTTCAGGTAACATTTTTGGGTGAACTATTCCTTTAATTATTAACTATTGCTTTTTTCAGGGACCCCTATAAATGTAACATACTGATATACCTTTAATTATACCTAACAATACTCTTCTGAATAAAACTGCAAACAACCAATGGTCCAACAATCCTCATCATCACTGGATGCCATTGAAATGCCATTGTAGAAATCATTAAAACAATTTATCTCAATTGTTGGCAACAAATCTATAACTGTTGATGTTATTCATTGCCCTTTTTTCTAAATCATTGATCATCAGCATTTGTCTAATTGAAAAATAATAAACAATTACTCAAAGGTATGTAGTAAGGTAATTGTTTTCTAATACTGTAAACATTAACAGCGAATCATACTTTCCAAAATGTATTGGCGAACATCTGCATAAAATCAATAGCGTGGGATGTAATTTGTATGATAATGATAGAGACTGTGATTACTAGTAGAGTCAGAGCAGGATTACCATCATAGAACTATTCTTGCATGAATTACATTAAATTACTACACTCTTGGTTCCAAAAGAATGTTTTCACATGACATTGAAGAACCATTGTGGGTTTCCCCTGAAGAACAGTTGTAAATAACACCTTAAGAAACATAAAGATTCCACCATGAAAAAAACATCAAATAACATAAACAAAAAGAACAATCAACTATAAAAAACATAATGACAAATAGAAAGATAAAAAAAAACAACAAAAAAACTGTGCAATGAAGAGGTTCCACGGATTTGAAAGATGGCAATAAAGAGAGTGTGCTGGACCTGTGTGTTTATACTGTGAGAGGAGGTTGATCAAATAAGCCATATTTTAAATGGAAAACATCATAACATACGTCAACAAATCCAATTACAAAGAAATCTTTCAATTCTATCCTTCCTTTAAAAAAAATAAAAAAAATATTCTCACTTGCCAGATCTCAAAAAGCAGACAAACACATTCAGGATTATCAACAGGAAGTCTTTACCTCCTTTGACCAGACATATATTAAATGCTCCTGCCCTGAGAAGGTTAACAAATTGGCCTATTACAAATTCCCAGTTTGAGACTATTGCCCAAAGAAAAGGACAGAAAATCATTTGGGTTAAGCCTATTAACTGCCTGCGGGTGAATGCTTGACAGATACAATCACATAGCGAGCAATTCTCAGCGTCATGACAGAGGTTCTAGGGGAAATGGAAAAAAAGTCTAGGTTGAAATTGTATAGTTACACTGTTGTTCTGATGTTCTGGACCCTGATGGTTAAGACGGTTGCATTTTCTAGCATTCACTTGAAATCTTACATTGATTCAGCACTAATCCTGATGAAAGAAACAGGCATTTGCAGAGCTATCAATGTCTTGGGAAAACAAGAAAGCAAGCATACAATGAAATGCATCTAAACAAGAACAAAAATTGGATTAAAAAATATTTTTGCCAGTGCAAATCCACATCAGAGCTAGAGGTAAGAGCATTGCTTGAGCGTAGCCAAAAGCACCCACAATAGAGTTGTGACTGGCAAACAGCGTGGCATTTTCAATCTGGAAAACATTTGCTTAATTGAGGCATTGAGAATTAGTGTATGAATGGATGCATTGTCAAGATAGGACTAATTACTACTCTGTGGGTGAATCACTCAAGAAGAACCCTTGTGCTGGGTGACATTTTGCATCAGAAATGTTAAAAGCCTTTTCACCTATTTACATTAATCATATCAAGAACTGCGGACAAATACATGTTAATGCACTGCTATGTCCATTATGTATATTACCAACAACAGCAGCAAAGGAAAGCAACGAACAGCACAAATGAACGAGCTTGGCTGCGAGAGGACATATAAACAGCCATTTTAGGCGCCCACTGCTTCAATTTTCCCCCAAGCACTCAGGCTATCTGGCTCGTGTCAATCAGAGCGAGAGTGACAATCGAGGGGAGCTCAGGGTGGGTTTTGCTATTGCTTTGGTTTGCTGAGTCATAATTAAAACAGAACCAAATGGAATTGCGGAGAGGGAGGTCAACAGATCGGCAAGAAGAGGATGAGGACGGACTGATAGGCACCAAATGAACAAATTATGATGGGCCCCATTCGCTGTGATGAGGTCAAATGCACGACTCCATTGGCTGACAGTTCAATTTCCTCCAAATGTCTCTCATTTCAAGATGAGTTAATTATGAGTGAAAAGTTATCAGTCACTCACCTATTGAAAAGAGGGATTAAATGCATTTTTAGTCGGCATTCTAATGTCAAACTGTTATTTCAGCTGGATAGAGGGTCAAACACAATAACGCTGCTGATGTAGCTGCTTTAGGGACATTGTGCCATATGTAGCAGTTTGCCTTGAAAAAAGGAAGAAGAGAGACACTGAAACCTAATACTGCTGTAAATAATAATTTCTGTTATATATTTGTATTGATACCATTTTACAGTGAGGTCCCATTTTGTTAACTAACAATTAGCAATACATTTGTTACATTTGTTATTGACCTTTATTGATGTGAGTTAAAAAATACTATACATGGTTTGTTCCATTCAAAAATATTAACAGGTACATCTTTTGATTTTAATAATGTATTAGTAAATTTTGAATCATTAACTAAGATTACAAATTACTTTCGAAATATTTTTCACTGTTAGTTCGTGTTAATTAATGTACTGTAGCCATTAATTTTCATCAGTTTGTATACTTTTAGTTTTCAATTTAATTTTGATTTTCATTTTGGTATGTGCGTTTTCATTTTTATTTACTTTTATTTCAGTTTTATTTTTTATTTATATTATTTCCATATTTTTATTGATTTAACTGTAACTTTAAACGAAATTCAGACATGTCTTGTCAACTAATATAATATAATATAATATAATATAAAATAAGTTTAAGGTTTTCATCTAATATTTATATTGTATTTTATTTCAGTTTCATTTCAGTTAACAAAATAATAGTTTGCAAGCTTTATGTTAACAATAATATCCCTGACTGTAGTTAACTAATGTTAACAAATTATTGTAAACAGATACCTTTTTATTCCTCTTTTTGTTCACAGCATTAAAACTGTCTTTGTATTTACAAGTGAACACCAAAATATTGTGGAAAGATAGTTAGATAGTTTCAGGCAGAGTTTGACCTCAAATGCCAGGCAAAGATTAAATTATGACACCGGGAGCGTAGGTAATATTTTATCATTAGCGTGACTACATTTCATGATGGTATTAGGGGTTCAGTGAATGATTGTGCATACTAGAGGAGGACTATTAGAATGTTGTAAGTGTGTCCAACATTTTAGAGGAAGAGACACTAATGATCGTTTAGAATTGGAGGTCACCGACTCAGTGCGTCTGAGGGGACCTCAACCTGTTCCCAGATCCAAAAAACATAGCGATTCATTTCAGACCAGATTACTCTGTTTCAAAAATGTCAAAATATCAAAACTCACTCCTGTGCAACCTTCACAGTTACTTGAAATCTATGTTTCTACACCTCGCGCAGCATAAAATCACGAGTTTCCTCTAGAACAACATTACCACAAATTTCAGTATCATACCTCTTTAAGCCATGAACATCATTTTCACCCTCTAAAAAGCCATAAAATTCTCTGTTGTTTCAATAGACAGAAGAGAATCGCACAAAAGAGAGATTTTAAACAGCAAACAAACAATGAAGTTAGAACCATAACCACTCAAATATTCCCCATTCAGCAATTCATCTTGGTAATAGAGACAGAAGCAGGGTAATGTGTGGTGGTCTTGAAGCGTGTGAGATTGAGGATTTCTCTGGCACAATGCATAATTCATGGCCCTGGCCAGCAAAGTGTGTAAGATGAGAATTTCACAGCATGCTAAGAGTAATGGGGTTGTAGGAAGAGTCGGACTGTATTCAATTTCATTGTGTAGAAGAGCCTTTTCAGGTTTCCCAGTTTTCAAGACACAATCTTTAAAAAAAAATTTAGCTCATCATTAGTTGTGTTAGAGTTTAGTTTTGCATTACAGTTCTTTCTACATTCAGGATAATGTAACAATGTTTACTCTGCTTCCGGGGTGTTTCAGATGTGAAATTAAGGATGAAAACGCACTGATAAACTCTCCAATGATGAAAAGCCTGAGCTAATTTGAGCTACAGATTTAATTTGTTCAGAACAGGAAAAACAATATAAATCATTTTTAAAACCATTAGATGCTGACTTACATTAATAAAGTCATAATTTGAGCATTATGCTGGGTTGTTATGGAAGCAGCAGGGTGAGCTAGCGCAATTAGCATCGGTAATAGGGAGTTCAGGGTACGAGAGATAGGCGTCAAGGACATGGTTGAGCAGGATGCCGGTCACAGAGGCCAGTTTTAGTCTGTTTGTGGTGTTGTGTGTATGTTTGTTTGTCTCGCTTTTGTTAATGACAGAAAATGGTTTAATTAAATGATTTTATTTAATTAGACGCTGTTATTTTTCTACAGTGCTTGTGAAAAATCCAGTTGATCCTCATTTTCCAAAGGCTGATCACATCATCTCAACAGCTTGAGTTAACCAGAAGAGAGGCGTAATGGTTATGTTTCATCTGCAAAAGAGAATCTCTTTGTAAGAAAAAGTCAGTACATTGTCAAATAGATAGATTTTTGTTGTTGTTGTTGTAAATACACATTAATAGCAAAACCTTTGCATTTCATGACTCCACACTATGGCAATGTTACTGAGTGGACATAAATATATATATATATATACATATATATATATCTATATATATATATATATATATTATATATATATATATGTATGTATATATATATATATATATATATATATATATATATAGCTACTGTTTACTGAATATATATATAATAACACTAGATAATATATTGTGCAGTATTCAGTAAATAGTAAGCCATTTTCCATTATAAATAGATCCTAAATCTTATCCTAAATTCTTTGAATCGACATGAACTCACTGTTTCCTACTCAGAATTTTCCCTTTACTTTCCCTCATACACTTGAACATAGAGCACGCAATGAGTTGCAGCGCATTAATGCTATGCTTGATGAGTCAGAATATGTTGCAGAACGCTGGCCCCATCTACAGCACTTTCACAATGGTTTGGTGTCCATCAAACTCATTTTGAAAAATAGAGGCTGCATGAATCTCCTCTGTGTGCGACATTATCCTCTTATGACTGGTTTTTATGAACTCATCGCTTAAACTAGCGAGCAGTTCTTATAGATCACACTGGATCACATCCAGGTGTTCCTGAGCTTCCCAAAGCATTTGTAATAAATGATCCAAATGATTTGAAAACTGCATATTATGTGATTTTACTAGACCATGCAGATGCAAAGAAAAAAAAAACTATGTTTAGACAGGAAGAAATTTTTGGGAATGTGATGAGATGCTATAAATATATATTAGTGCTGTCAAATGATTAATCGTGATTAATTGCATCCAAAATAAATAAAAAATTGTTTACATAATATATGTATGTGTACTGTGTTTATTTATTATGTATATATAAATACACACACATAGAATATATTTTGAAAATATTTACATGTATATACATTTATATATTTATATTATTACATTTTATATAACATATAAATATATTTAATATATAAACAACATATTTTTCTTATATGTTTTCTTATATATACATGCATGTGTTTGCATTTATATACACATAATAAATATACACAGTACACACTCATATAGGCTATTATATTAACAAAATTTTTTTTGGGGGGGGGTTGATTAATCATGATCTTTTGACAGCACTAAGATATATATATATATATATATAGTAAAGATTATAATAAGCCTCTTACTCCTCAAATTTGATTTATTCTTTATTTCTGTTTTACTTTCTTTATGAAGGTTGCCATAGATAATAGATCTTGAGTTCTGCTTTCCTGAACAGACAAATGGTAAATTACAGAGAAGGTCATAAGAGTCATACTTAGCGCAAGCTTCCTTGAAAATGCAGCAATTTCACCAACAGTGACTGTCTCATCACCAGCATTGCAAGGAGTCACACACCCTAATTTGAAAATGGAAATGCAAATAGTATGGTCTACCAAGGGACCCTTCCATTTATTACTCTAAATAGGTTTCATTTAAAATTTGCATGGCATCAGCTTTATTTTGTAAATGTCGCGCCCTATGAATGCTCAGTGTTCTTTTTGGTAAGTTTGTGCTCCTTCTCATTAGTATGTAAATATAAAGTCAATCGGTCTTCTTCTTGACAGTAAACTGCACTTCTAGTGCAGTGTGTAATCAGCTTTGACTGCTATCCACCATTTATCATAAAATGCCAAATAATAAATAATGAGAAAGACAGTACACTCTGATAGCCCTGTTAACAGGGTGATATCCATTTAATTACAGATCATCATTTGCATTTAAAGGTAAATATTACAATAGACTGTGCTTTAAAAACATTAAAGGGACTTCTGTGGCTATAATCAAGGCTCCATCTGATTCAGAGGAATGAATTTAATCCTTTGATGTTGTCAATGATTTTGCAAATGGGCTAATATAATAATATATAGTATATACATATATAAGATATACAATACTTTAAAATAAAAAATAAAAAACAAAACTAGATAAAAACACATGTAGATATGCACTCTATGTATTTATTTTATACTTGACTTGATTTTCATTTTTATATCTTTTTCAAAGAAAAGTTTTTCAAGAAAAGGAAAATATAGTGATCCTAAAATGTCATGTGGCAAAACCATTAAGTAAAAATTAATTAAATTTTTATTATACCCTGAATCATTATTTTATCATTTATTTATTTATCATTATTATCTATTTTTCTCTTTATTTATTTATTTGTGTGTGTGTGTGTGTGTGTATGAATGTGTGTGTACAAATAACACAAATAAAAAAATAATTAATAAATATTATGAAGTTTTTGGGTTGCTCCACATTACATTTTATAAACTGTTTGTAATAAGCAGTAAAGCAAAAGTTTTGTTACAAAAGATATGCATTATTCTTCATTACATCAGCATGTTTTACCACATTTTCTTTTGTCAGATTTAAAAACATATAAATTCCTATATAGAAGAGTATTAAGAAGAATATTCAAGTTGCTGTATGTATAATTTTTTATTTATTTATTTATTTATTGATTGATTTTCAAATAAAGACAACAAACTTGATTTCCATGGTATTGAGCCAGTTGTACTTTGATATTGCAGAGAATTTTGAGTTATTGCAACTTTAACAGGACAAATTATCGCCTTTATTCAGTGTCCAGTCTCTTTAAACCCCCAATACTGGTCCATTTAAATTAAATTGGTGAGCTACAAATATTTGTTGACAGACTGGTAATATAATATCACTCCTGGCAAAATGCTTGGCCAAAAAAACCTGTAAATTTACACTGAAACAATAAGGGGTATTGGATGTTTCCTTGCATCTATTTTGCCATGAATCCTAATTAAGGTGGCATAAACCTGAGTGTGTGGCCGTCCCAGGAAAGTGACTGAGGCTTGATTGATAACGTGGAAACAGTGAGCCCAAGCTGACAGAGTTTCTACTCTTTCTTAAATTAATGGCCATCCCAACAACCCTAATAATGCAGCCCGGAGATAACCACCACCACCACCCCCAACTTTACCACCTCCCCCCAATTTCAATTTTCTAGAGGCATGGAAAATAGAAGAGATCATTCATTTATCTTGTAATAGCTGGATAATAGATCCATCACAATGGAACATCTGCACATCGCACACACACACACACACACACACACACTGCCACGAGCTTTACACACTTACACACACACATGCAGCACAAGTACTGACACTACACGTTAACACAGCCTCCCTCTTCCTCTTCCTCTCACAACTGCTGCCTGTTAAATCAATATCTTGAGAAGAATGAAGCCCACCTGAGTTTCACATTCGCAGCACACACACAGCTGTTGACATATAGCTGTATATACTCTGAATGTGAGACATAAAATGTGTTACAGTGACACAATAATAATGACACTGATGCACTAAACTGATGTCATTAAAACAAATAAAACTCAGTTCTGCTGACACACAACTGACTAAATATGACAAAAAATAGCTTTTTCAGACATTCAAAATTACATTTAGCAATTTTATTTTCAATTCGTAGTTCAATTTACCAAAAAAAAGCATTACATGTCACAATAAGCTTATAAAGATCATAGATGTTCAGTTGGTTATGGTTTGTGTGTTGAAAGCTAGAATGAGTCTCGTGTAGAGTAAATGGTGCTGTCAGCAGGCCTGTCTATGAGAAGGAAAAGCATTAGGGGTTTCTTCAACCTGTCAGACTGGCCCAGCTTTCCCCATCAGCCTGCTGAATTAGCACAAAAACAATGATGGTCTTCTTTCCTCAGCCTGCCAAGCATTCAAAACACCCAGCAGAACACATACCGGACAATTACAGTTCAACCTGCCACTGAGAGAGTATAAATTAATGTTGAGGTCCAAGCTAATACAGACTGTTTATTTCATTTTATGGTTATTATTGCACATATTACTTTATATTGCAAGTGCAAGTGTTTAGTTTTTTAAAAATTTCCTCAAATGCATTAACAGTGTAATGTCCCTAAAGACTGATCAACAAATTCATTTATTTACTTTACAAATCATATATTATTATTAATGGTTTCCACATAAGAATATTCTACATTAAATGAATAAACCTTAATAATGACTCTGATTCCCATAATATCCCATTATATTGGTTTTAATATAATCAAGTCTCCATCTTGTCTGATGATGACACAACATTTCCTCCGCTTTTCTCATGTCCAATCCAAACAGATAATTGTGGGTTTGGCTTTTAGCACTTGGCCTAATGTTTAACACTGAAGTGCTCTTAGAGTCAACAGTCAAGCTCATTCATTCAATTAAGCAGGAGTGAACTATTGCACCTATTCACTCTGCACCAGTGGTTAACGAACATTTCCAAATGGCCATGACCAGGTGTTTAAGAAGACTAATGTACTAGGCATTAAGCATGAGCAGTTGTTTCCCGCAGATTGGCCAGCACTCACCTCAGGGAAATGACACTACTCTGCTTTTTTGTCCCCTCCGTGTTTACCTTTCACATTCGGCAGCAAACAAACCATGTGATGGTCTGTACACCCAAGCGGAGCATTATTCCTAATTAAATCCCGGGGATGTGTGCCATTAGCAAGATTCATGCTCAGCTTCAGGAAACTTCATTCCGGCTGTTGACTATCCATTGATTATTCATACACAATCTGATTGGAGCCCATTAATGGAAGATAAAGTGGGAGGCAGATTCGGTAAGCGCAGGCAGCAGAATGATGGTGGTCCTATTGAACACTAGAGAGGTGGAATGGGACAGAATGGGGGGCCTTTATATCAGTGTGTTTACACCGCTGCATCACAAATGGAGGGTGGGTTTTTGTTTAGGCAGTTTACTAAGCACTCCTAATTATAGCAAAAATACTGAAGACTGTATATATGTTCTCACTCGTGTTTTCGCTAAATGTATACATTTATTTCTTGTAAAATAAATAAATATATAGCAATGCTGTAATACGTTTATTTTAACTCTTACTCATCTAAAAGTGCCTAATTTAATTAATAACTATGAACCAGCTATTGATAAAATGGATAATGCATTTTAAAAAATAACAACCAGATAACCAAATTACCAGAACAGTGTAAAATATAAAGTTATGAAGTGAACAGAACACTATTTTTTTATTAATCTAAAATACATATGTTTCCTTTAAAGCATGTTTACATTATATTTATTTTTGCCCACAAACATGATATTTTCCAATAATTTCACTTTGACAATACTATTTTTTTCAGTCCTATGTGTAATGTTTTAGTATAGCTTGCTGCTGTTTTATTTATATATATATATATATATATATATAATATCTGTTATTTCACCCCCTTTTATCTTTTATTCTTTCTTGTCATTTCAACTCATAAAGTATTTATAAAGGTCTAAGTTCTTTTTTATCTCCAATTTTGAAGCCTTGCTATCATATATATGCTAATGTAGAGATGTACTGATTATTCTACTGTTCTTTTCACAAATCTATTTGTCAGTGGACCAGTAATTTTAGGGCTTATAAGAAAACTAATTAAAATCCAGTTTTGCTGTGCCAAACTAAGCTCTGTTTATCCAAATATAAACCTAATACAAGGTTCATATATTCACATTTATGTGAAATTTCTGCCTAGTATATGGAAGCAGGAGCAGCAGGAATAGTTTGAAAAGGGCTCCTCCAAATGGCAAATCAACGCTACTACAAGGACAAGTAAGTAACAGAATTCCTGCATTGCTGGATATAATCAATGTGAATTTGTTACGCATAAATGAATGGTTGCTATAGGCAAAGTTTATTTCAAAATGGTCAGTTCAAGATATAACACCTGCCTCATTTAAATGGATAACTGATTAATTATTTTAGGTAAAACATAGAACTAAACCTGTTTAATAATGAAAACAGCAAGAGTCCAGCAAAACATTTACATGTCATTACTTTTATATTCAATACATGCACAAAACAAACACAATCACTGCTCCACCAATAGACAGAAAAAGTTACTCTTGACCCTAAATAATCAGCCCTCAGCCCCCGTTTACCAGGGCATTCAGCTCTAATGAGATGAAACAGTGAGCCATGCTTGTTTGGACAGCAGTTTAGGTGGGATGGCCTGCATACATTCATCAGAGCAGAGGGTGCTTTATTGGGAATTCATTAATCACTACAGACCTAATTATAAATTGATCTCATGCTCATACAAGATGAAGAGGCCTGTCTTGCATTTCTGATCAGCAGGGGAGGGCCAGCGGGGCCTAAGGATAGTAACTGACAGAGAGACTCTGAGATCTGCTTTGATCCACTAACACGGAGCTGGATGAGAAACCTCCCCTCAGCACACCTGCCACATGCAGTCATTACAGAACAAACATCAGGAGTCCGGCCCTCGCTGCAGCATGTACTTTCCCACACCAACTCATCTGATGAATCTTACTAGAATCAATGACTTTTCTAGGTCCTTCTGTTCATTATTTGCTAATGTTAACTTCCCGTTCATAGCCTTGAAATGCAGTTTCCCACATATGTGCATTAGACACAACTTATGTTCTAATAAGGAACAGTAGAGGATGTTACTTTTTAAATTCTGTTTCCTGAGATCAACAACTTCCTGTTTCCAGAATTTTTTAGCCTCTCAACCAGCTAAAACCAGCCTTAGCTGGTTAGCTGGTTTAAGCTGGCCAGCAGGCTGGTTTTAGAGGGGTTCTGGCCACTTCCTTAGCTGGTCAGGCTGGGAGACCAGCTAAAACCAGCTAGACTACTTCCGGTTTAAACTAGCTAAGACCAGCCAATCAGCTTAGGCTGGTTTTAGATGTTTTTTTTTTTTTTCAGCAGGGTAATGCTTGAAATAGGTTTGAAATAGCTAAAGTTTGCTGTGAACAGACAAAGAGAATTTAGAAGTACACTATTTGTATGTCATATAAATCATAGCAATACATAGCCTAAATATAGCTAGCTAAAATCTGAGTAAACAAAACAGAAATCACTTGGAAACAGAAAACACTTTTTATGCATTTACTGATTAATGTAACCTTCACCATAGGACCATACTGATATGAACAGATGTCAGTCAAGCATTCTCAGATCTCAAGATCACCAACAAGAAAAATTTTCTATGCATAAAAAAACTGTAATCATTCAACGCTGTTCAGTAACAAAAACGTACCCTCTTGAGAGCTGAAATAAACGACGTAGCCTAATGAAGGTTCAATAAAAACGCGTTTTTGCGTTCGGCTCTTATGATTTATTTTTCTATGTAAACATGAAACTGCGCTTCCTCGACCCTCTCTCTCTCTCTCTCTTTCTCTCTCTCATTGTTCTACAGTAGCTACTGCCGTTCCAGAACTTCTGTCGAAATAGGCCTATATCCCTCTTTCTGTATCCATAAGTACCAGTAAAGAAGAAGTAAAGCAAACCCGAAATTTTTGATGTTGTCAGCTCCCTCCAGCGATGAAAGGCTAGTGCTCATCGCTGGGTCTCTTGACCTGCCCAGTAACCACACTTGCGGTCTTTGCACTTGAGCGCTTGTCTACTGACGTATTTCCTCTATTTGACCCAAGTGTTCAAATAGGCTACAGACCGCAAGTGTTTGTAAAACTTTACCCACTGTAAGTTTTTACATAGCAGTATGCTGGTTTTCAATACTTTGCCCTTTAAACTTCTAAATGTCTTTTCAGTTGTTCCTATGTAAAAGAAAAGGCAGTTGCAAACACAAAAGCATTTTACAAAATACACACTCACCTCTGTACCAGTAAAACACACCTAAGCTAGGCTACTACTAAATTATATTTATCTAATTTAACTTTTATACTGTATTTTTCTGGGCAATTTGCAATTGCGTGCGAGTTCCTGAATATGATGAATGATGGGATATGCTTAGCCTCAAATACTACTTCGAAGTGGTATGAGATAGTGTGGATTTGGTGAAAGTTAAGGGCACTGAACTTTGGCATTTTTCTGACCTGGGACAGTCTTGAGCACTTACTTCCTGTTGCGTACACACTCTCGAGAAGCCAAGACAGTTTAGTGTCGGTATTACAACAGGCACTTTATTTGTCCTCTTTAGTCCAATTGGCTGTGTCAGCCATTGTTGACACATGAAAAATATCTGCACTCAACCAAAATATTTACAAAGTTACAGTTGAAAGTTCACCATATCATGCAATCAGCTTCCCATATATGGACTGTTTGCAGTGAACGCACACCGTGACTGAGAGGCAGAAAGCGCCTCAAACACCTTCGGATTCAAATCACTTTTTATTTTACAGTTTAAAGAGACTAGGTCTATCACAGGGCAGTTAAGAGAGTAACCTATTCTTATTTTTAGCATACCATTCCATATACAGTACAACTGCTTATAGTTTCATCCATTAGTAAGAAGTCCATGTAAAATTTAGTAACAAATAAATCAAAATACTGATAAAATGCATTTGCTTATAAACACAATGTTAATGCATTGTTAGTATCAAAAGTTTTTTTTTCATAAAAATAATCTGTTATGTGTATACTTTGCAATGGCGATGCAGCGATAGGATGAGATGTGATTAAAAAAGCAAAAGCAAATACATTTGTAAATTCCTTGATCAGTAGACCTACAGGTCTGAAATACATTCTCATTTATGCAATAGTCATTTCAATCAGTAAACATGGGACACAAATGATTCTTTTTCATCTGAGTGGTTTGTGTTCACATCTCACAGCACACAAATGAGACTCCGTCCCTCTTCAATCTCATCCTGCACCTTATCGCTGGAGGTGGCGATCTCAGCCTGGGCCGAAAACATAGCACAGATGAAAGTGAGAACAGTGCCTCCTATGGCTGTGTAGAAAGCCCAGCCCAGAGAACACAGGCCCACTTTATATGGGGACGCATCAGGACCACAGTAGTCAACCACCTTCTTAGAGCCCCAGCCTGCAGGATAGAGCATCAGACCGAGGATGAGGAATAGACCTGCAAAAGAGAAATGGGAATGCTGTAATTACAAACACACACACAAAAAAAAAAAAAATAAAAACATTGAAAAACAACAGCTAATAAGTTCTTGCTAATTAAAAGTAAGACAGTGTAGCAAAAGTTAAAATGTAATGAACATAAATGAACAATTAACAATAAAAGAACTTTCTGAAACTAATAAGAAACACAGCTAAAGATCTCTTAACATCCTTTCACACCAGGGACAATAACTATAACGACAACCATATTAGTGTCCACATTCTGTTTATTAGAAGTACAGGTGCATCTCAATAAATTAGAATTTCATGGAAAAGTTCATTTATTTCAGTAATTCAACTCAAATTGTGAAACTTGTGTATTAAATAAATTCAGTGCACACAGACTGAAGTAGTTTAAGTCTTTGGTTCTTTTAATTGTGATGATTTTGGCTCACATTTAACAAAAACCCACCAATTCACTATCTCAACAAATTAGAATACTTCATAAGACCAATAAAAAAAAAATTTTAGTGAATTGTTAGCCTTCTGGAAAGTATGTTCATTTAGTACTGTAAATGTACTCAATAGGGGCTACTTTTGGTTTAATTACTGAATCAATTCGGCATGGCATGGAGGTGATCAGTGTGTGGCACTGCTGAGGTGCTGCTCTTGATTCTCATTTTCCTCTTGATAATACCCCTTAGATTTTCTATGGGGTTCAGGTCTGGTGAGTTTGCTAGCCAGTCAAGCACACCAACACCATGGTCATTTAACCAACTTTTGGTGCTTTTGGCAGTGTGGGCAGGAGCCAAATCCTGCTGGAAAATGAAATCAGCATTTTCAAAAAGCTGGTCAGCAAAAGAAAGCATGAAGGGCTCAAAAATTTCTTGGTAAACGGGTGCATTCAAAAAACACAATGGACCAACACCAGCAGATGACATTGCACCCCAAATCATCACAGACTGTGGAAACTTAACACTGGACTTCAAGCAACTTGGGCTATGAGCTTCTCTCAACCCTTCCTCCAGACTCTAGGACCTTGTTTTCCAAATGAAAAACAAAACTTGCTCTCATCTAAAAAAAAAAGGACTTAACAACACAAATAAAAAAACCATTTCTTCTTCTCCTTAGCCCAGGTAAGACGCCTCTGACATTGTCTGTGGTTCAGGAGTGGCTTAACAAGACAAATATGACAACTGTAGCCAAATTCCTTGACATGTCTGTGTGTGGTGGCTCTTGATGCCTTGACCCCAGCCTTAGTCCATTCCTTGTGAAGTTCACTCAAATTCTTGAATCGATTTTGCTTGACAATCCTCTTAAGGCTGTGGTTCTCTTGGTTGGTTGTGCATCTTTTTCTTCCACACTTTTTCCTTCCACTCAACTTTCTGTTAACATGCTTGGATACAGCACTCTGTGAACAGCCAGCTTCTTTGGGAGTGAATGTTTGTGGCTTATCCTCCTTGTGAAGGGTGTCAATGATTGTCTTCTGGACAACTGTCAGATCAGCAGTCTTCCCCATGATTGTGTAGCCTAGTGAACCAAACTGAGAGACCATTTTGAAGGCCAGGAAACCTTTGCAGGTGTTTTGAGTTGATTAGCTGATTGGCATATTACCATATTCTAATTGGTTGAGCTAGTGAATTGGTGGGTTTTTGTTAAATGTGAGCCAAAATCATCACAATTAAAAGAACCAAAGACTTAAACTACTTCAGTTTGTGTGCATTGAATTTATTTAATACACGAGTTTCACAATTTAAGTTGAATTACTGAAATAAATGCTTTTCCACAACATTCTAATTTATTGAGATGCACCTGTATGTGCTGCATTTACATTATCTGCCTCTTTAAATGCTCAATGAATGCTTTAATGCTTAAATGTTTAATGAATGCTTTAAAACTGGGTGGATTCTGATTGGATGTCAGTTTTTATTTTATTGTTTTTATTGTTATTTTTTTTTTATTTATGGAATGATAAAAAGAGATATCCAAAATCCTCTCTGTAAAACATTTAACTCTATACAAAATGAAAGAAGAGTTTTCATTTGCACATTTAACCGTAACATTTGAAGAAAACTAGAAAAAACAATGCAATGCACTGTGATTAAGTATGATGAAATCTATTAAATACCTCAAATTTGCACCTTACTGGTATTCTAGTCCTATGATTTTATTTGGAAACTGAATGCTAACTTCATTTTTCTCTTTAAAGTTCCTCTTTCCTTGAAGACACACTCACTCAAAACTAGAAGTTCAGATGTATCATTGTTTTCCTGACAACGGCCTTGTAGCCCCTTTGAACTGTGTGATAACAACATCAGAAAAAAATCTCTTTACAACACAAAAGGTTTCCCTGTAAAACTTCAGGGTGACCCGTGAGTCACGAATTCAATTCAATGTCATTTTCTGCCTGTTGAAGCTATGTGATTATGTGATACAGATATTTATCTTAAAATCTGGGATTTAATTGTAAGTAGTGTTTAAAAGGCAAGGCAGGAACTCTTGCTAATCTAATCTTCATACCAAACAGAGCAATTCTTACTCTAAAATAGGCAAGCGAGATCATGTCTCTAAAGTCATGCTGAAGTCATGCTCTCACTATTCACAAATTACTCAATCAACGTCATAAATCTTTCAATGAAATTATACAAGAGCTACATAGTTTGGTAGTACCTGTTGTTGGTCTTGGTCTTCTTTAAAATGAACCGCAATATTTTTATTGTACCACAATACTTTATTGTTCTAGTTTCCAGACATGACTGCAAATAAGATGCATTATCAAGACTGATCTGTTAGTCCCTGGTGTTTTGACTCAGAAGGCCCTGCCACAGTCAACATTCCAGCTCTGCTCCTTTGAGCTGGTTTGAGAAATGGTAACAAAAGTAGGTGTGGATTCCTGAGGCCTGATTAACAAAGCATTCAGATCAGCATGGAATAAAAATGTACCATATTTTCTAAATGGATAGATTGTGAATGACTTGTCCATGCATATGTCTGCTCTTTTTTTCCTAATGAGAGTGTCATAACTCGATCTTCTGGTGACAGATTTCTCTCTAGTGACGAATGCTGGATTCTTTTAAATTATTTAGACCGCTTAAACCCTGCATCTCCACAATTGACTATTAGAGAGCGTTCCCTTTATTATTATTCTTTTTTTTTTTAAATAATCCATTACACTCAAAACACAGATCTGGCTATACCTCATTTTCATCATGTTAAATAAAATTAACTACTTTTTTATTCTTATTTTCCAAAGTAAAAAAAAAGTGTAGTATCAAAAATATGTTTAAAAAAATATATATCTTTCTTAATAATATTCCCCACAAAAAACAATAAAAAACAATCATAAAAGGCCTCCTAAAAAAACTATGATATCCCCACCCTTGTTTTAAAACGTAAATCTCAAAAATAAAGATGTTTATTGAATTTCAATTATCATGATTATTATTATATTGTTTGGTCAAATTACAAAATTGCCAAATTACCAGCAAATAAATTCTGGTTAATGATGTTAAATTAATGCATTTCATGCATTTTACATGCAAAAATTGATTTACAAGTGCTGAAGTATTGTTTTTAGGAAAATGTTCATGAATCCAGTCCTTGGTGTACCACCATCAAGAAAGTAAGCAAACGTTACACTTATGTTTAATGGTTTGAAGGTTTTCAAACCTTGTACCTCTTTATGCTCATATCAAGCTCTGTTTTAAATCAGAAATAGGACAATCTTAACAAGGATTTCTAAACACTGGAGACACCAAAGTAGCATTTTCAATGCCGTAATATTTAGAAGGTCTTTTCTGTAATGGGATGATGAGAGTGTTGAAGTTCATAATTAGATAGCATGGTCTTTGAGGTCACCAGAGGAATGTCAAAACCTTGAAGCCGTGAGCTCAGAGCATTCTGGGGGCAGCTTCAGTGTCTCACTTAAATACACTCCCTTTATTTTCTGTTTAGTTGATAGTGGTTCAAAGTTAAAAGATGACCACCAACTGCCACCACAAAGACTGCCAAGTATCTGAGAAAGCAGTGCTACAATAGACTATCCCATCTTACCTGCTATTCCCTGAAGCAGGCCACACACATTGAATATGCTCTTCTTCAAGATACTCTGGAAGCACATGCTGAAAACCGACAGGATGGCCACTAGGGACAGGAGAAAGATTCCGACGACTAGAAATATAACAGTGGCTTGCCAGAAGCCACTGGCTATTTCCATGAAGTCTGTGGCGTAGGCCCCACACTGGACCACCTTATGCTGTGCCACCTTGATGCAGCGGTTATAAATACCCAGGGTGCGCTGGTCACTGTGGTGTGAAGCCGTGATGGTGAAGTTGAACTCAGAACCATCTGGATACCCCACCAGCCATTCCGCGCTCATAAATGCCACCAGCTCAGCAAATGCCACCACAATGCTCATCAAGGTCCATAACATAGAGCGGCATGTGACTATGACGTGACACATTCTGCAGAACCTTTACACCAGCACTTGAGAGGAAGCGGCTTCTTCAAACAGCAGCTAAGGCAAGTCAGTTAAGGTCCAGTGGTGTTATCATCACAGCTAAATTAGCAACAGATCTCCTCAAACAGCACCACAGAAGAACTCCATAAGCTCTAGGAGCGTCCAGAGAGAATCCATGTACTGACACCGAATGAACAATTCTATGGAGAAAAAAAGAGAAGCAGTTGTTTGAGAAAGTTATAATGAAGGCTGTAAATCTAGATTGCTCAAGAGCTCTGAATCAGCACACTGACGTCTGTACCAGGAACAATCCAATTTAATTCTCAAGTTTTCCAGTTCATAAACCTCTCAGAAAATCCTAGTAACATGGCACACTCTAAAAAATGCTGGGGTAAAAATCAATCCAATTTGGGTTTAGTAGAAAAACTGTGAGGTGGGAGACATGTTGGAACCATAAACAACAGGGTATAATTAAAATTAATTTAAATTTTGACTTTTTATTGATTTTTTTTTGTCAGATTTGTTGCTTGCAGTTGAGGAAGGAATTGTCAAGTCGGGAAATGGAGCTGTCAAGTCGAAAACTATCAATTCACGGTGTTGGTGCCATGTTAAGTCAGACAACATTTTTAAGCAACATTGACTACTTCAAGTTAGATGCTGATTTGTCTGCACAGGAAAAAATGTAAAAGGTGGTGGTTTTGTATGAATTTGTATGAATAGTATGAAAAAATACGATTTGGAGAAAAAAGCTTGAAGGCCCACCTCTAAACATAATCATCAGTGGGAAGTAAGTATATTGTGTAAAAACATACGAAGGAGATTTTACAGATTTTTTTTTTCAGAGGAGCCAGTTTAGATTAAGTAAAAACAACAATTGAGGGGTACAGGTTTGAAAAGGCATGGAAATACCTGGAATACTTAATATCAGCATGACAAAGATATTCATAAAACAAAAGGTTTCAGTCATTTCACCCATCAGAGGATAGTGCTGCAAGCTATACAATACTTTCACCTAGGTCTATGTTATGACAGGTCCTTACTGTGATACCGCAAGATTGTGTAAGTAGCAAATGCCTGTTCGTACAGGTATGAAAGGTGTTAAAATAAAGAATTTGAAAAAACAAAATGTACTTTCTAATGCAGTCAAAACATAAACATAAGAAAGGCATGACATTCACATTAAAAAGTTAATTGTTTAAGTAAAGCGAGTCTTAGTACACGATGATAGGTAATTTTCTTAATATACATGAATTGATGAATTGATATATGAATTTATTGAATGGGAGATTATTATCTCAGGTTAGGGTTAGTCTTTTCTTTTGGTATCAAGGACTGTTTTATCATTTAAAACTGAAAAGGCGAGCAAACACTGCACTATGTCAAAGCTTGGTGTCCCAGGGAATCTTCAAATATATATACACAAACAGTATGTCTTGTGTTTAGAGTTTTTTTTGTTACTACCAATAAACTTATCTTTTCAGTCCTCAAGAATGATTATTAAATTATCTGTGAGCTGCCCAAGATTGTTTACCTGAATGGCCAGAATGTTTCAGATCTAAGAAACACAAAGAATGAGCTCACGCTTAATTTAATTACACCACATGATTTCCCCAAAAAAGGAGGTAGCAAACGAAAAAGGAAAGTGCCATGGATTCTTAAGGGGCCTGAAGAATGTCAGAGTCTGTTGCTGTGAGATGAGGACACAAAGGGCTCTCCTGCTGGTGAATTAACACGGTTCTGAAAAGGGATAAAGAGGTTCTCTAATTTTGAATACAGATGGACCCAGAAAGTCCCTAGAAACGGTGACAGACTTTCACTGGTTAATTGGAGTTTCAATGGTTTCAACCGAAATGCTGCCTCCAAAGCAGTTTGAAAGCTGACAAGAAGCATTCAATAAATTCATTCTTAAGAACTCTGGAATGTCTTCCAAGATCAATATTAAATACTTCTAAAGAGGTCCAAAGGTGCTCAGCAATCAAACAAAACCTCACAGAGGTCAATCAAAAGCCCTATCTTATAGGCTACATCTAATTAGCTCATGCTTTCTTATTATGGGATTTTCATTGGCAGATTCTCACTTAAAGCCTACTTTTACTGTGTTACTGTACCATACAGTGATGGTATCAACTGTTAGTACCATGGTGCACCATATCAAAGAAT